>NW_015387005.1:19274-29670 GCF_001527695.2 Protobothrops mucrosquamatus | reverse complement strand
GGGGGGGGGGGGGGGGGGGGGGAGATGGCGGCCAAGAGGGCGACTTCTCTCCCAGACAGGGAGATCCACTCACCTCTCGATCTGTTACAGACAAAGGCAAAAGCAGCCGAACGGGCAAGCGCGGGAGCTTCAGGCGCAGTTAAAGGAGGAGGAGGAGCAGCAGCAGCAGCAGCAGCAGCCGCCGCAAGAATTTCTCCTCCACCGATTTGCCGCAGCGGCGGCGGCGCCGACCACCGCTCCAAGCCGCAAGTTGCTGCAGCGCTGGCAACGGCGGCGGCGGCGACGGCCAAACCCGGAGTCCCGCGCTCTAATCAGTCCCCGACCGCATCTCCCCAGCGGCCGCCTCCCACCTCCGGCGGGATTTGCGCTCCCCGCGGCGGCGTCCTTCGCAGGCGGGAGAAGAACTTCCCGTCGAGCTGGGGGGGGGGGAGGGTGACGGGGAAAAGTTGGCAAAAGGGAGGGCGAGACGAGCGCAAAGTTCCAGAAAGCAGCCGGGCGAGCCGAGACAAGGCAGACTCCGGCGGGAGGAGGAGGCGGCGGAGGAGACGGCGGAGGAGGGGCTACTCAGCCGGGAATCCAGCTGCAGTGAGAGAGAAGGAAGTGGCTGCTCCCTGTTCTGCCAATGGGCTTCAGGAGCTGGAATGAGCCAGGCGGCAGGCACATCATTTCCTCCCGGCGCAAATCCAGGCGCCGCCAAAAAAGCCGCCTCGCCTCGCCCCCTGCAGGGCCGAAGGGGCACCGCACCCACCCCATTGCGCGACGCGACCCGCCCACACGCGTGGGCTCGCGGGCTGGGGTGGCCGGGGTTCTGTTTTGCGGCAGCGCGCTGGTGCTTTTGACGGAGAGGAGGGGGCGGGGGTCTTTTCCACGAAGCCTGCGGCTCCTGTGACTCTCTTGCGCACCTTTTGCATTAAAGAGATCTTGGAATATCCACGCTTTCTCGTCTGCTTCCAGTCACAACCTGCTCCTATTCGGTAGCGAGACTTATCTCATTCCCAAGAAAGCATATCCTAGGACTCGGGCCTTGCCTGCGAAAGTGTGAACACACAACCTGCTAATTCACGTTTGTTGAACAGAAGAAAAAGAGTACAGNCTTGCGCACCTTTTGCATTAAAGAGATCTTGGAATATCCACGCTTTCTCGTCTGCTTCCAGTCACAACCTGCTCCTATTCGGTAGCGAGACTTATCTCATTCCCAAGAAAGCATATCCTAGGACTCGGGCCTTGCCTGCGAAAGTGTGAACACACAACCTGCTAATTCACGTTTGTTGAACAGAAGAAAAAGAGTACAGGCACTCAAACAGAAAATGGCGGGAGGTGAGGGGGAGAGACTCTCTCAAATGCTAGTACCGGTAGGAAATAAACTTGTGTAGAGCTCCAAACACAATTTTTGGAAAAGCAAACAATATTAATGGTTGATGCAATTTCATCCCTGGGAAAAACATTTTTTTACATAATAAGATTGTCAGAAGATATAAGAGACCCATTTTAGAATGAGTATTCTACTTGTAGAAAAAGCTAAAGCTGATTCACGCCGGTATTTCTACAAAGGGGAAAAAAAAAGTCCACTTTTAAGGATGAAAAAACTTAAGCTGATTAAACTGACGTTTCAAAAACATATTTTGCTTCGTTTCTTGGTATAGTTTTAATCTCGTATAAAACAACCCAAAGCCACAATTTCTACAACAGTTCAATAGTTCTGCTCTTTTTCTAATTAAGAATAAAGCAAGAGATAAAAAAAGGTTTATATTATGCAATACTTTATCTTACTTAGCAAACTTGCCTTGAAAAGGAACAGCTGTTTTAAAGTTAATGATTGTTTTTGGTTAATGAAAAAGTGTTCTATTTTTCAAGGGAAAATGAATTTAATATATCTGGCTGAACAAAATAATAAGCCTGGGGAAAAGTACAGATAACCATTTTCTTGCGGTAAATACTTAGGAGAATAGACGAATGGAGTAGAGGAAAAACATCCAGGAACCAAATTGGCATATTAAATGTCTTCATTTAGTCCTCAGGGGATTAAGCAATTTTAGTGGCTATCAATTTTCTTCCCTTTCTAAATACTGTAAATGTCTTTTATTATAACACATCATTTATTGTAACTCTGAAATCGGATGTATTTTTTTCTCACATTAAATACTTCACTACAGAATTTCCTCTGATTTTATTATATGTCCTGTTTTATAGTGCCATCATAGTCTCACCTGTATAAATTCCCGGGATATTGTCATTGGTTCAACTATGGTGTAAAGGCAGACAGGTCATGCACATACAGCATATAAGTAAAATATAAGAAAATAAAAATGAAAACACAAGATTAATGTTTTCCTGTTATATCATGGGCTATGCTATTACTTATCCTTCTATATCAGGGATGTCAAATTACCCGCCCGCAGGCCGGTTGCATCATGTGGAGGCCGCGCCCACCCCAGCTCCAGCAATGCGAAAAAAGTTGCAATACGTCGCAACACGTCATATGACACGGCGAATTTGACACCCATGTTCTACATTCTGTATTATTCCCATCAATTATTGTGTATCACTCAATTCTATTTATTCTGCCTATAATCTTACACAGCAGTTGTACTGTTTTTCTGTTTATTTCCTCAAACCTATATATTTTTTCTTTTGATAACTCTATTTTATAGGTAGTTCTCATCCTTACGACCACAATTGGGACCAGAATTTCCATTGCTAAGCAAGGTGGCCGTTAAGTGAGTTGTGCCCAATTTTATAACCTTTTTTGTCACAATTGTTAAGTGAATTGTGTGGTCATTAAGCAAATCCAGCTTCCTCCATTGACTTTGCTTATTGGATACCGTCTGAGAAAGTCATAAGTGACAATCACATGATATCAAGGTGCTGCAACCATCGAAAATACATGCTAGTTTCTAATGCCCAAATTTTGAACATGTCACCATAGGGATGCTGCAATGGTCATACAGGCCAGTTGTAGGTCCCTTTTTAGTGCTGTGGTAACTTCAAATGGGTCGCTACATGAATGGTTTTAAATCGAGGACTACCTGTATATCCTTTCTTGTTGTATGTCTTATTTTACAGAGTTTTCTTGGTTAATCTAAGATTTCTGATTACCTGCTCTAAAATTTCTATAGGCTTTCCATCTTAGAACTTTGTTCTCTGTTCTTTCTGATTTTTATCCTATCCTATGTTCTTTTCTCCTGGCCTCTGGCCTCACATCTCAAACTAACTTCCCCACCAACAGTCACTGCTTCTGGAATTGAAGCTGCCCTCTCTGCCAGCTTTGCTACTGGCTCTTTGCAACTGGCCAGTTTGTGCCAGAACTGCTCTTGTGTTGCTTGATTCTTTTCCTCTACCCAGAACTTCGAGTCCTTCCAAAGTTTCCCTTACTTCAGCCTACTTAAAGCATTGGCTGTGAGAGTTGGGATTTGGGTAGCCCTCTGCCTAGGCTACTGCTACTTGCCTTGGTGCCTTCCACCTGGAGCACTTTAATGTCTTTGGCACTCCTGGTGTTCTACTCTGCCAGGTTGCCCTTCATGGGGTTTCATTCATGCCAATTCCTGATGGTCCAGAAGCTCTTTTTCATGGGTTGCCTTTTCTTGATACAATTCTCTGGGTCAGCTGGTCTTCCTTCAATCTGCCTCCATTGCTATGGCTTTTAGCAGTCTCTCTAGCAGATGCTCTAGCAGTCTCATAGTCTGCCGGCTTCTTCTGCTGGTCGGGTCTGATGACCTCTTTTTTGAGTCTCTCCAGATAGCTCCCACTAGTGAACCTTAACTTTCTCTCCCAGTCCCCGTTTCCAGGCCATGCTTGGCCTGCTTACACTCTGCATCTAGACACCTAGGCTATTCTAGCTCACTAGCATTTTGTACTCCTGAAGAACTGACTGACTGCCAAATTGGACTGCTGCTAAATGCCATCAACATCAGCACATATCTCCTGTTCTAAATCTAGGTCCAATTCCCCCAGAAAGTTAAGTTTGAGTCTCTAAGGTGGGGAAAAGAGCTCAGGTGCAGTTATTTTGTCCATTTGTCCCCATATAAATCCTCACCCCCACTTAAATTATTCGTAAAACATTCACATTCTTGCATGTGATGAACTCTTCCAGACAATGTTTCCCAATCACTGAAACTTAAAGATGTATTTGCTTGAATTCCTAAAATTCTTAGCAATGCCCATGTGCACTGGGAGTTGAAGTCCACACTACAGTACATAAAGTTGCCAGAGCTGGAATATACTAGTTTGAGTAATACCTTTGTCCATTCTCTAGATTGGGTATGGGGGTGGAGCCAACATACTTAACTAGCTCATATACTTAAAATAAGTATAATAACCACATGGGTGGGAAGATCCTATGATAATTCAGTTTATTATGGAACATTACTTGCAACTAAATCATTTCTAATAAATTCATCCTTTAGATTCTTGGTTCTTCTATTGCAAAACAGGAGATTTTACCACATTGAGGTATATTTTTGAACAGTTCCAAAAGCATGAACTGCAAAGCATTCACTGTTCAATTGTGTTATACCCAAGTCTCCATTTTTGTACCCAGGTTGCAAGTTCTTCACAGGATCACCTGTTTGCTTTTTCAAAATTGGCATCCTCCAATGAAATTGGATAGCCTCCACTTAATAATTCTTGCTTTAGCACTCCTGACTTATTTTAACATTACTGAACTCAGTAACAATTCTGCTTCTAAAGAGCACTTGGATTGGTCTCTTAGAAACTGTCCTAATAGTAAATTATTCCTGAGCAGCTTCAGAGGCCACGGTGCAGCTGATTTGCCAATAATAGTTCTTTTCAAAGCAAAAATAATTCCCGAAGAATACTATTTCTGCTAAAGATGGCAAAACACACAGACTCTTTCTCCTCTCAATTATTCATGGTATGAAGGATCACTTCCTTCGACTACGATAGAAGGAGCATATATATCATATGATTGGAATGAAAGATTGGATTTTATGAATGAAATGTACAAAGTTCTATGAAAGAAGGGAATGGGGGGAAAGTCTTTAATAAAAACCCTACACGTAGAGCTAAAAGCTCCAGAAGAGAGTTGTCCTCTGAGATAATAGGATACCAAAGTGGGGGAGGGAGGGGTAAATATTTGTATGGTTCCTTGGTAAAAACAAAGGGACAAGCAAAAACTCACACTGGATTTTGAAAAGGAACTGTGTTCTACTAATGCAATGTCCTGCAAGGTATTCTTCTCCAAAATCTCTGTTTTGATTTTATTTTGTTCAATTTTCTGGACTTATCCCATGAGATATTATCTTTTAACTGAGAAATAACCTTGAGAGCCAGTTTAGTGAGGTGGTTAAAGCATTAGGCGAGGAACCCAAAGACCACAAATTCATTGTACTTAAGGCACAAAGCCAGCTGGAGGCCTTTGAACCAGTCCCTCTCTCTCAACCCTATGAAGCAAGAAATGGCCATCCAAGAAAACTTGCCAAGAAAACTACCGGACTTATGATCTTGTTCCTGTAATCTTCATGGTGGAGAATATCTGCTTTTATTATTTTAATGGGATCTGATGCCAACATTCCACGAACAAGTTGGTCCTCTCACATTAAAGTGTATCGATCTTTTTATATTGAAATTGATCATTAACCATATAACTTCTGTGAAAAGACATGGCCAGGCCTGTAGATCTTAAGAGCATAAACAAGGCAGCAAACACATTCAGTATATTGCTTCTGGATTTTTTTTCTCTAGTGCCTTTATTAGCAATGACCCTAGGTAGTATCTGGGTTCCCCCCCCTCTTCTGTGTAATGATGTATAGAATTGTGTATGTGCTTCTCTTTCTCCTTATGTGTGTGCATTCAGAATTGCACTCTGGGTCATGTGACCAAAAGGGAGGGGGGCTTAGGATGGAATAGTCAGCAATATTCCCAGCTATTACCCAGCAGCCTTTTCCAAAGAGATGCCTTGAGGGTTTTTTTTCTGGAATGCTTTTTTTCCCAAGCACCAAGACAATTCCCATCCAGTTTTGAACCTGAACTTTTTTTCCCTGGCTTCTCTTCCCACACAAAATATGGTCCAATTTTTTTTAGTTTTTGAAGAGTTATCCTGTGGCACCAGATGGATTCCTGAGAAATTTACATTGTACCCCACCCCCGCCAGCATTGCATTGGGTTGGAAAGAATAAAAAGGAAGGTGATTGAATGGACATGGGAGAATCTGTTCAGCTGGAAATATAATATTTAAAATATTATAATTAGTTTCTTTCTAAAGAATCTAATCATTTATGCAAGTTTGTACTAGAATATTATGGACAGAAACAAAGTCAACTTTTTCCTGGTAGGTACAATTCTTTGGGATAAATTGACCATTAGACTCTAATTTTTTTAAGACATTGGGCCAGATTCATTGAGATCGATACCACTAACCATCAGAACCTTCTATTGTAGACTTCCATTCTGTGATAGCTGAATTAGTGGAAACATAATAAGAAACAGACAGACAGACAGACAGACAGACAGACAGACAGACAGACAGACAGACAGACAGACAGACAGATGATAGATAGATAGATAGATAGATAGATAGATAGATAGATAGATAGATAGATAGATAGATAGATAGATAGATAGATAGATAGATAGATGGAAGATAGACAGACAGACAATATATGTTCTTGTTCAATCATGACCATACTTTCTGCTTGCTGTCTTCTTATAAATTGCCAAAAACTGCAAGATGCCCAGTAGGCTTGCCAAGCATATTTGCTGACATCTGAAATTATCTCTCCCTCATATTTTCTGTAGCATCCAAAATAGCTGTGACCAAAGCTGAACAGTGTGATTTGCTGCCATGTTAATACATTGCATTTAATATGTTGCTTGTGTTTCAACATTTTGTACAAAGACTATCAGAAATCCATCAGAACATTTTGCGAGAGAGGGAGGGAGGGAAGGAAGGAAGGAAGGAAGGAAGGAGGTTTTGTAACAAAGGGATGGCAGAATTAAGAGCAGTACAGTAATGTGTAACCTCTAGGCTGCCATTTCTTACCTATTTCTTCTCATGTCAGCCTTGGAGATTTCTGAGGAAAGAGAAGGATGGGAAAGCAAACAAATGAATTCAAGGAAGCTTAAGAGAAAAAAAGGACTTCTCTGAGCTGCAGACATTTTCTTTAGGAATGCTTATTTCTGCTTCCCTTGTAACCTAGCCCAAACTGTAAATTCACTTTTTGTGTTTTTTGTTCTGGTTTTCTGGAGCAGGGCACTGATCGTTTTTTTAAAGTGGCAGGATCCTTTCTTTGACAAAGAAAAGTTATTATTAAAATGGGACACTTGGTGGTTTGGGCGGTTCTTTTGGTAGGAGGAGGGGGGAGGGTTAGTAATCAAGAAAGGATTACATAATTGATGAAAGGCTTTTTCAAACAGCTCTTTGCCTTACTTTGCAGAGAGAGATTTAAGCTTGGATGGAAGGAACCCTTGGCCACAGAGCACTTTTGTGATATGCATATCCCTGGAATGTAACTCATTTAGATTTTGATGTGAATTGCAAGAGGGCATCTGTTTCTTGGCAGCAGTCCTTTGTAGCCTTTGGAAAATCAATGACAAAAGTGATGCAAAATTACAACTCTGGGATCCCACAGCCTTGCCAATATTCTTTGAAGATAATCCACTTTACAAATGCTTAATCAACTCTTTTCTTCCAGCAAGAAGGTGTTACTGTTGTTGTCTGCATTATAAAAGATGAGATAATGGGTATGCAGATATAGAAAGAAAAAAAAACCTAAGCTCATCTACCTTGAAACCTCAGGATAAAATGTGGCTTTTTGGCAGTTCGCCCATTGCTACTGGGTGGATCTTTTGTTAATTCGGAGGTAATGAAACAATGTGAATTATTTACTGATCTCCTTTGTTTTCAGGACTACCTTATCAGTTATGACACCTTTCTGTTGTGCAAATGGGGGATGTTGAAGTTAAAAGGAAGTACTTATCTCACTTACTGGATGCATGGTGAAAATAAGCAAGCCTGGGAGATGATCATATATGACTGACAAGATTCCCAAATGCGTGCAACAGTGAGTAATCACACACTTGGAAGTTATTCATATCAGTCACGGGAGAAAAATCAGTGTTACCAAAACAAGTCGAACTTGAAGGAGAAATGTGGAGTGTGGATTTTTAATTACTGTCTGGTCAAGCCCACTTTGTGGGAAAGGGTCAAAGGGTTGCTAAAACACAGTATTCAAAATTTAAAATGTACCTGAAACTGAAGAAAGTGTTGCATTTCAGAAGTGCACTGACACACTGGCTAAACTGTGTCATTCTTTTTTTCTACCAGTGTACCACAAAATACCTGCCTCTTTCTCCCTCCCCTCCCCCAACAATCATTTCTGCGAATGTTATCACTTCAGTGTTGAAGTGAATATAAATATATTTGCTAGCCCTGCTCCGTACCTTCTTTTAGAGAGTAGAGATAACGGAAGACAAGAAAACTAAGGAGAACTAAGGGACAGACGCTTGTTTCTGCTACATTGGAGCTTATTTCCTCCGATCTCAGCAGCAAACTGTAACTGAATCCAGGGCTAAGCTATGGTTTTCTTAAGCCACGGTTGGCTGCATTCAACCAAAATGCTGATGAAAGCTTTGTTGCAACATGTGTGCATGGTTAAATGCTTGTATTTGTAGGAAACCCTACTACTACACGGGAGTCTGGAAGCCATCTGCTTGGCCATCCTGTCTGTATGGTGGACAGTATTTCAGTAAAGAGCTGAATGCTTTTTTAACAACAGCACTGCATTATTTATTTTTTTAGCCTAATAGGGTGAAATGGGCAGGCAGGCTCTCTAGTTTGTTGAAAAAGCCACAATGGCTGATCTCACATAGGAAGGATGGTTGAAACGAAGTGTGGTTTGCAGACATGTGGTTGGATTCATACAATATGCTAAGCTAAGGCCAAGCAAGCAATAATGTTGAGTGGTGGGATTCAGCTGGTTCACACCACTTCGGCAGAACCGGCAGCTAATTTTTTGTTGCCCAGGCCCAGAATGGACTTCTGGAAGCGGCATCCACACAGAGAACCGGTTGTTCACATATTTGAATCCCACCACTGATAATGTTGCTTAGAGAGGTGTGTGAGTCCAGTTATTGTCTAGTAAAGACTTCCCCATCCAGATGTGTTGGCATAAAAGTCCAATCCCCCCCAACAGCATGACAGTTAGACTGGAGACTAATGTGAGAGTTCATCTAACATTCTTGGAAAGTAAGGCTGGGAAATAATCTCTCAAAGATACCTTCAATTACACAGTACAAACTAACTTATTGTGTTCTTGGTAATTGTTTTTAATTGAAAATATGTTCATGCCATGTGAATATTCATGAGTAGTTCCGACTCATATTGCATTAAATTTGGGGATAGTCATTTCTGTGCGCAGTATATTTTTTGCCTAGAGCCATCTGAGTCAAGATTTGTGCAGCTGAAGAAAAAGCTCAGTATGACAACACTCCCACCCAAATGCTTGCTACTACAAATGGAGGTGGAGAGCTGTAATAGGAAAGAAGTGTTTTTCAGGGCCATTTTGAAAGATAACACAGCTTACTTTGACTTCTCTGGGCAGGAAGGAAATTGCATGCTTACATTTCACCTTGCCAGGAGCAGATTGCACAGGAACACTGGCAGCATTAAAACCCTACATCAGTTATATACAGTCAAACGTATTCCCAAAAAGAAACAGGGGGGAAAAAAGGATGAGATCATACAAGGATGCAGTTGTCCTCACCTTGTTTGTTCCTGTATATATTCTGCATTTTTCCCATCTGGCAAGCTAAACATGGGATGTTTGTTCATCACTGATTCTTTTGGCTTACTTCCCCTCATATCTCCTCCAATTTGGCTAGGGAAAATACTTCCCTTGGCTATGGCTTCTGCCATCTAGCATCTGAACATTGCACTTGATCTTCTCCTCAAACAGCAAAGTCATTTAGGTTCCAAAGTTCATTTTAAAACACATTATTAATGCCCTGTTGGCAAGGAGCACAGCTGAAGGCAAATTAATTGCCATATTTGCTTCTGATCCATGCCAGCAAAGAACATCCAATTTAGTCATATCGTGAAAAGTGAATTAATTTACTCCTGTCCTAATATTGCTCAAGATTCACTGAGTGTGACTGTCAGGCAGCATCTGTTCATTTCATTGGAAGCTCTGTTGGGCTTCTGGATAGTTAACGATGAACACAAGTTTAAGAACTACTATGTTCACTGGCAACTTAAATCTCTGGGAGATCTGAAACAAGAGAATATTGAATACTCATGGTTTTATTATAGTCAATTGTCCATGAGGTGGAGTTTGGATCAAAAAGTTGGTATTGTAGTACAGGATGTGAATTTGATTAAACAGATTAGAGATCAATCTCAAGCTCATATAAAAAGAATTTATGGTGTATTGGTTGAACTGGA
>NW_015387005.1:0-19027 GCF_001527695.2 Protobothrops mucrosquamatus | reverse complement strand
GTAATTTGTGATTGTTAATGTAGTATATTTTATTAAAATTAAATAATTTGTAACAATGATGTTTAATATGTCAGTTTAGAAGAGAGCTAAAGGATGTTATAGAATTGTTAATTTAAGGATAATATAATTTAAGACAGAATATAATTATTGTATTGTAAACCCTGTGTGTAGCTCTGGGAAGTCGGGGGGAAGGGAGGGGGGTGGGGAAGGGTGGGGTATGAGGGAGGTGGGGAGTCATATTGTAAAAATTTTAAAAATTTTCAATAAAAAAAAAAAAAAAGAACTACTATGTTCAGTGCGCATGTCTTTTTATTTTTCTTCCCTGCAGCACTATTGTTTTTGGGAGTCTAAACCTCAACAGATAAAAGAAGTAAATCCTTAACATAAGAATATGTCGATGATTTATGAATCCTCTAAATTGCCTGGAAAAAAAAGGACAGTCATTTTTAGGCGTGCTCACAAAACAGGAAATATATTTTGCTTCCAGTTCAGAATAAAACAGGCTTTGGAACATTTCAAATTGACTCTGTTCCAAGAAGAAACCCTGAAATGGCTCAGATATTTCAGCCATAGATACGCCCAGGACCACAAAATTAAGCAAGGTTATCCATGCTGACTCATTGCAAAAGATGGTAAAGGGAATAGTTATTCCTAAGGAGTTAAAAGATCCAGATAAGCTTCTTCTGGGAAGAACTAGTTCTAGTTCAGCTCTCTCCTTCTTGTGCTAATTTTTTTACTTGTGGGAATGTGTTTTTTTTTTAAAGGCAGAGAACTTTTAAAAATGGAAACTTTTTACCTACCACTTTGGAATTCTTCTGTTACTTCTACCGACACCAATTGTACTAACAAGGTACAAGTATTAACAAGCATTAACAACCTCCGGTAAGAATCCTATGCAAGAATTTAGTTCAGGCGAGGATTTGAGAGATTAAACTAAATATGATTAAACTACAACCCTTCGTCATCTAGAGGGCCACCAATTTTGAACTATACTTGCGGCTTAAGTCTACTCTCTCCCATATATGGAATTATTTTTTATAGGAAAAGGAATGCTCTTCACCTCTGACTCTCGGCCAAGATTCCTTCTTGTATTAGTGGTTACAGATGACAAGACATCACAAGAGAAGCATCTTCAGGTATGAGAAAGTGTTCAGGGCCCCATTTGTATGTCCTGTTTAAATTACAATGAGTAATAAAACAATTCTTAACATAGTACAGGACAATATTCAGGACTGCCAGAACCTTTTATAGTTATATTTTAGTGTGAGCTTTTTAGAGTTCTTGGGATGGGGGCGAGGGAATGTAGTCATTTTTTCCCATAAGGACCATTGTGTAAAGCATCACTTCCTGAATGGTACATGGGAGATCGAGACCATTGAAAGTAACATTGCTAAATCACAGGGAAGCTGAGCTCATAATAAGACACTAGGAGAAGAACTACTTAATGCCAAAAGTCAGCACAGCAGAATAATCTTAGTATCAGGAGCCAAGAACTCTGCTGAAAAAGCCAACCTCTGAGTCTTTGTGTGGCTAACTTGATGAATTGTCATTTTAATTACAATAAATATTTCTCAGATAGGTAGCCTGGCTTCATCAGCATATTTAACAAAGGCAAAAGGACACCATACATAGACAAGTACAATGTAGTATCTAATATTAATTCAATAATCTTAGAGTCCTGATGTGTTGTGTAGGGGTTCCAAGACCTGATGCACATTGCTCTTGGTACTTGGCAGGTTTCCTTCCCTTCTTCCTTTTTTACATTTTTTTTTTAAAATGGGAACCTGACAAACCAAATCAAGTACCAGCCTTATTTCCCAGAATATCTTTAGACTCCAAAACAGCCCTGTAAGCTTTCTTGAGAAACTTAAAATAAAGTGTGCGTGTTGTGTTGCGCTCCCTTGCCTAGACAAGGTACAACAGGCAGATAATATAGAACAGGGGTGTCAAACTGCCGGCCCGCGGGCCGGTTGCATCATATGGAGGCCACGCCCACCCCAGCTCCGACAATGCAAAAAATGTTGTGATACGTCAGGACATGTCACGTGATGCAGCGAGTTTGACACCCGTGATATAGAGCCATTTGGGACTTTGTGAATAGTGATGACGCCATTGGTTAAAATGATCATCATCTGATGGGACCCAGGAAACAGATATTTTCTGTTGAGTGCGTGATCTCTGGATCAATGTCATCCCCGAAATGTACTTGGCTCCCACCCTGATCTTATTCCAAAGAACTTGTAACACCTGGCTCTTCCCCCAGGCTAAAGAAGATGCAGGCTCTACGTGTGGGTCTTTTCACATCTTGTGGGGTTTTTTTTTCCTGGATGCCTGTTCTTTTTTAAAATTGTTTTAATAATGTCTACCATTTAGAATCACAGTAAAGTCAGGCAGCCTTATATATATATCAAAAATAATTTCATGACCGTGCTTATCGCATTATCTGAGACAAGCCCATAGGTGAAATTATTGTTAACCATAGTTGCGTGATTTGCTTTACACTAACATGCCTTAACTGTACTCTACATGTCATGTTGGTTAGTTTAGAGTTAAGTTATATTGTTCTCCAGGAAAGCAAGGTGCAGTGAAGGAGTGTCTTGTAGGAAAGAGTATCTCCCCTCCTTCTGATTGCTTTTCACCCCTAAGGTATGCAGACAAAAGTTTGGACAGAACAATTTTTGTTCCTTTTGCTAGTACCATAATTCTTTCTTTTTTTTTAAGGTAAATTCCAGCTGACTAGGTACTACAAAGGCTCTTTTGATAGTGGGTAAAAGGGAGGGGTCTGTATCTGTGTTTGTTTATTATTTAACTATTCCATTTGTTTAACACTAAATCTGCCTAGGATTTTCAGGAGATTTTCAATAGTAAATCAGCAATTAAAACTCCCATCATAAAAGGGAATAATCAGAGTTACGGCAATTTGTTTTGTGACTCCTTTATTTATTAAGCTTACAGCCAAGAACTGAAAGAACATTGTAAATCAAATAATGTAAAAAAAACACAAAAAACCAATGTTACTCTATATTTTCCAGGTCACATTCCCTACTCAGTTACTTTTAGTATTATGTGATTATATAAAACAGATTATTTAATTTGGAACTTTTCAGGCAGCAAACACAGATCTGATCCTTCAAATACATACATAAATACGTACATACGTACGTACGTACGTACGTACATACGTACGTACGTACGTACGTACGTACGTACATACATACATACATACATACAGTCCTTCCCCAGATACAAGTTCATAAAAGCAAATATTGTGAGTACTTCAAAATAAGACCAATTCTTCTGATTAAACATACTGCATATACTAGATTAGGTTGAATGGTTTCAATTGAGTAAAACACCTGATTTGATTATGTGGCATCAGGTCTGAGCAACCACATGGCATGAGGCTCCCTAGAGTGATCTGTCTTCAATTTGACCTCTTAGATGTCTCTGTGGAGCATTCATTACTGTCATAACAGAAGTAAGCTGCCTAATAAGAGTATAACCAAGAGTTAGCCACTAGAATTGAGGAAGAGGGGATCAATTAATGTCAGGACATTAACTCTGTCAACACAGTGTGATAAGGCTGCCTGCTGGCTCCCATCTGGCCTCTCCCCAAGGGAGTTAGCAACTAGCCAAGATTTTATCAAAATCAAGAAATCACGATGCCATGTCTGTTCCTGGTGTACACAAGTATGTCCCATACTTGTGTATGATGCCACAACACAATAAAAGGGCAGACTTTGCATTGCAACAAATATTGCCACTGCAGAAATTTTCCCACTGTCAAGAACAACATACCTAACAACATTGGGATGCTATTTCCCCCTCACATTATACCTTTTTAGTAAATTAATATAACAAACTGAAAAATGCAATGTGCTGATATAAGGTATATTTTGCCAATTTTAAAAAAGAAATTCTCACATAAGGGTTAACATTTCAGTCGTTATCTTGAATGGACATTTCACAAAGGTTTTAGGAAGGCTTTACATAAAGGGCATGGAGAAATATGGCTAAGAAGAATTTAAATAAAATAAAAAATAAAAATAAGAATAGTGCCACAAATCTCACAAAACAAATTGAAATGTAGAAGCTGGTTTATATCATGAGACAAATGGGCTGAAAACTGGATACTGTTGTTTCTGTTTAAACTACATGTTACTTGGGGGGGGGGGAGGAAATTTGGGCCTAGCTCTGTGTTTCTCAACCTTGGTGGGTTGAAGATGGGCAGACTTCAACTCCCAGAATTCCCCAGCCAGCATGTCCCCTAAGTTTACACAGGCTAATAAATTAATATGAGATAATAGTGCTTTCATACAGCTACACAAATAATCATTCTGTGGGGAAAAAAATGGACAGCAACCATATTTGCCAAATGGGCTAGATGGGGATTCATTTTGTAGTGCTTTTGGGACTGTGTACAGCTTTGGATTTGAAGGCAAAAAAGTCCCTCCTGCACACAGGTAGCATCGGTCTGCAAATCCCCAAACCAGTTAGGGATTGTGCTGCAGAACCAATCCTAAACCTTGGATTATGTCTTACATTAATGCAGCCAATTGTCACTTAGTATTAGATTCCAAGCACATGTAATATAATCTAATAATAAATAGATGAGCCATTTACCAAATTGCTTTAAGAAAATAATCACAAAAAGTCCAGTTAGTATCTTTTTTAGCTGGAAGTATTAGGGCTATCCATCTAGAAGTATCTTTTCCTTAAACCAATTTCCCTTTAAACAACAATGGCTACTTTATTTCATTTTTTAAAGAAAATTTTATTGATTTTCTAGTTTTACATTTAAATATTTAAAAAGCAATGTGGTGGCTGAGTTACTCGATAATTCAATAACATACAAGTATCTTTAGTACAGACCTGAACAATGGCTACTTTAATAATTTTTCCTGCATGGGGCATTACAACTCAAGGGTAATTCAGCTTGTGTTAAAGGGTCTGCAAGTTTTAAGCTAATAATTAACCATACTGGCATTTTGCTAAGCTATCTCTCACTACTCAAAAACAACATGGAATATTAAACAGCCACAGATGGTCAGGAACTGAATCCTATTTTTCATCCAAAAATGACGCTTCCAAACTCCAAAGCAATGCTGAGTCAGAAGACAAAGTACCACTTCACAGTTCATTATTTCTAACATGAGTTTCTTGCAGAGAATTCCAGCACTGGCTAGCTTTCACCATCTTATAAAAATACATTTAAAGTTCATTTTAGGATACCTTCATAATCTGATGCTCCAAGAGAAGCTTCAGCATAACTTTGCAATGCCTGATCCAGGAGTGGGCAACAATTTGCTGCTAAATCATCAAGAAACATTTATTGTGGAGGGAAGGTTTTACAGAAATACAAAAAGTGACCAAACACACATTCATCCTTTCTTGGAACAGGACCATCTCCTGGTTTCTGAACTCCATGTTCTAAAACAAGGCTCACCAAACTCCAATCACTCCCTCTTGGTCTAAGCCAGGGGTCTCCAAACTTGGCAACTTTAAGACTTGTGGACTTCAACTCCCAGAATTCCTCACCCAGCCATACCAGTCCACAAGTCTTAAAGTTGCCACGTTTGGAGACCCCTGTTCCAAAGAGTGAGCCACAAAAGAACAGAGCTCTGAAAGGCTTAGTTCATATATTGTGCTTAACCACGGCTTTGTTAACTAGATTGCAGCGGCCCAGTTTACACATAATACTAAGTCCACGGTAGTTTACAAATCACACTAGGTTAGGGGTGTCAAACTCGCAACATCACATGACGCTTTGTGAGATATCGTGACTTTTTTTCCATTGCTGGCAATGGGGTGGGCATGATGTATCCGGCCCGCGGGCCGGCAGTTTGACTCCCCTGCACTAGGTGGGAGCACAAACCATGCTAAGTCAGATCCATCATTAGCTCCAATGTGTAAACTTGACAAGTCTTTGAATGGGATCCTTTTCTTGAATTTTTGCCCCAGGGATGTTGTTTGTGTTCTCTGCCACCATCCTGCTGAAATTGCACAGAGATGCCATGCCCTGCAGGCTCTACTTCCTCTGCTTTGTGAATTGGTACTTCAAAGCAGGGGCTGTGAGGAGCAAAAGAAGATTCAAACCTCCATCTACCTCAGGGGTGTCCAACCTTGCCAACTTTAAAACCTGTGGACTTCAACTCCCAGAAGTCCACAGGTCTTAATGTGGCTAAGATTGGACACCCTTTGTCTACAGCAATGCTTCTGGCCTGATATGGGGAAGTGCTCTTGGAACTGATGAGCAGTGGGGCACTCTAGGGCAGCCTTTCCTCTTGGGTCTGCAGTGATACCTAAGGGCATATTTTTATCTTTAAGAAATCCTTGGCTTTTATTCTGTGTGAATGAAAAAGTCCCCATATCTTGTTCCCTGGTGGTTTTTCCAGGTATGTAAAAACAAAAAACAGTTTTATCTTTCTGTATTAGCATCTTCTCTTCATGGCTGAGAGAGCATCTGAAATAATTTTATCAATGTAGTAAGTCTGATCTCGGTATATAGTACAGATTCTAAAGAGATTTGAATTTTTTTTTTAAATTCTTTAAATAATTTGAAACAATAATTTAAATCAGGATGACAGCTAGTTGGTATAATGATAAAGGCAGCAGGCTAGATACTCACATGGTGAGTTCTAGTCTTGCCTTAGGCGTGAGTCAGCTGGGTGACCTTGGGCCAGTCACCATGTCTCAGCCCTAGGAAGGAGGCAATGGCAAACCACTTCTGAAAAACCTTGCTAACGAAATTTCAGAGACTTGTCCAGGCAGTTGCTAGGAGTCGACAGTGACCCGAAAGCACACACACACACACACACACACACACAAATCAGGATTTGTTTAACTACAGGAAGCCTTGTCCAGTATGTTCTCATGAGTGATTGGATTTGCACAGAATGATAGCAGGGAGGCAAAGAAGAAGTGGTTGTGTAAACCAGGAAAAATTCATTTGTCAAATATTTGCTTCCATTCTGGCCCTCCTTCTAGTGCAACTATTGAATAAATCAGGAACAATTCATTTAACAATCTTGGCCTTCCACCATTTGTGGTTTATTTACTAACAGAGAGGAGGGAAATAGAACCAGAATGCTCATGTAGCCATCTGTACAAATATTTTTCAGAACCAATAAACATTCAACAATATAGAAATATTTCATACATCTCTAGAGCAGAGATCCCCAACCTTTTGGGCACCAGGGACCGGTAATGTGCAGAGAGGTTTTGCTGCGGACCGGAGGGGGCGTGGTTTTGTGTGCTGCCTGCATCCCGCAGATGGGGCTTGGCTTGTTTGTGCGGCCCGGTTGCTGGCATGCCGCGGCCCAGTACCGGTCCACAGACCGGGGGTTGTGGACCCCTGCTCGTGTTTATGAAGAAAGCAGTGTCAACCCAGGGACAAGCACTGGTGTGGGAATCCAAAAAGTTGTTTGTCTGAAAATCTGAAGTGACTCTCTCTCTCTCTCTCTCTCTCTCTCTCTCTCCCTCCCCCCCCCTCTCTCTCTCATATATATATACACACACACACAGAGAGAGAGAGAGAGAGAGAGAGAGAATATATAAAACATTTTTTAAACATTCAAATTTTGTCTACCTGTTGCCATTTTATTATGGCTCCAGACCTCAGAAACTGAAGTCTGATGTCTCTGATCAGATCTACGACTGCTGGATGCCATTTTTTCCTCCCTTTAGCAAGGCCAAGCACACACATTCTAAATGAGGAATGGGCACTGCCTTAAAACCATTTGACAGTCATGAAATCAGAGAACAAAAACTGATCTGGTACCTAAACTAATAGTTGCTATGGTTGCCACCAGCCACTCAGATAAGTTAGGCTGTTTGTAGGTGGCTGGCTGGTTGTAGCAATGGAATAATACATACAGTACGGATGGAGGCGTTCAAGCCGTACACCATTCTTTCTGGTGTTTTTCTTTTTTCTTATTAGACTCATCAAAGGGTGGGAGTGTTTCCTATGACTTCAGTTTTAAATAAATGAATTCCCTCCTCCCTAAAGTACTGGTTCCAAAGCATTCATTTCCTCCCCTCCCTTCTGCTACTCCCCCATATAACAAAAATGACCAATATTGGGAGCTGATTAAAGTGGCTTCTGATATTCTGGAGAGCAGGAAGACTGTGTTGAACTTTGATAACTCATCCAGACTGCCTCACAAAGCTTCATAATGTAACAGAATTATATTCAGGCACCTAAGCACAGTGACAAGGTTTTTCTATATCTGAGTAGGAAAAAAAACGGGGTAGGGTTTACAGACTGACGTATACTTCTGAGTTCATCCAGATTGGGCAAAGACATACTGTGGCTTGCTGGATTTTGCCGTAACATATTGCATAACCCAACTACTGTGGTTTGTAAACATAGTTTAAGGCTTTGTAGGTTGTGCAAACTCAGCCATTTGTAGCTTCAGTAACAAACTATGGCATGACGTGTTTTAACTAAGTAGCCATAATACAGCCCAATGTATTCAAGACAATAAACTATATTAAAGCATAGGTAATGAACACTATATAAAAATATAATTAATAAAAAAATTGTACGGTATTTATTGCACAGAACAGGCCCCTCTCACCACCCAGAGCCCCTCTCCAAGGGAGATGGGTGGTCAGAAAATATGAAATATGAATAAATAATAAATACAGTTTATTAAATGTCTAAGTACCATTTTTGAATGTGAACAGAAATATCTTAACTTCAAGGATTTTGAAATATAAAGAATCCACACATTTTTTTAAAGAATAATCCTCTCACAAAGAAACTCAGCAGAATGATAAGGAAAAAGTCTAAAACTTGAAAAAGGTCTAAAAAGCCTGAACAAATGAAAAAAAAAACATTCTCTGCCACTGCAGAGATCTAAGTGATGGAAAATCTCTGTTTGCGGTTTCCAGTTTAATTTACATCCAGCATGCTCCCAGTCAATTCATACATCCAATCAGAGCAAGCATACATGCTATTCAGCTCAGCTAGCAGAAAATATAGTTTAATGTTTATTTATTAAACATAAACCTTAAAATCAGCTACTTGGCAAAACAGGACAAAACCGAGGAAAGAGAGGTGAACTGCAGAGCAAAAGATTTAAAAGGTGAGGTTTTAATACGGTCAATCTATATCTATCAAAAGGCACGAAATTTTCCAGAACCACTGGAAATAATACTGAGGGGCCCTTTGGTTATTCTAACTTTAACCCTTTTAATACATAGCAGTGGAAGAATAAAGACAGAAAGTAGGACATTAGGTGATCCTTCTTCTATACTACATCATGAAAGAAACAATTTGGTAGGTGGAGATATGTCCAACATTAAAGTAATGGCAATAGCACATAGACTTACATAGCACTCCATAGTGTTTTACAGTATTCTCTAAGTGGTTTACAGAATTATTGCCCCCAGCAATCTGGGTCTTCATTTTACCAACCTCGGAAGGATGGAAGGCTGAGTCAGCCTTGAGCTGGTCAGAATCGAACTGCTGGCAGATGGCAGAGTTAGCCTGCAATACTGCATTCTAACCACTGCCACCATGGCTCTAAAGACATTAATTCCACTTGTCTAAAAGACGGTTGAGGCACTGAAATAGAAAATGACACCAGCTTGCCAATAGCACGAAAACCTGGGGCATATACTTGCAAGTGATTCACACAATGTTGAGGCAATGTAAACCTTGTTTTTATTACTGTTTTGCCAGCATTGTGGTGGTTGGATGGTTCTAGAAGAATCTCTTCATCATCATTGGAAGTCCTGCCATACAGCTTCGATTCTGGAGAAGTTTCAGATACATGCAGGAGGAATGCTCAAGCTGTTTAGATGAAAGCGTCACCGTTTTTGAATCATGCTTGGTAAAGGCTGATTGAAAAAGAGCAGAGGCAGGAAGCATCAGTCATCAAGTGCAGGAGGCAAGCAGTACATTATTATTAAAACAAAATCCAACATTTATGAATGGATCCAAGTAACGTGCCTCATTCAAAAATGTTGGGAACTGAAGGACAATTCTTCACTGAAATATGGCCCGTAATCCAAGATCATTGTCTTTTGGGATGGTCTCATAAACATTCTCTTTAAGGAAGTTCATATTACAACAGTTGTTCTTTTTCTCCTAGTTATTGTCTTTCAGGATAAGGCCTTGCTTTGGTTTGAGACAAGGCAAGAATCCAACTACCCCAAGCTCGTAATTTGTGCTTGTGCTTGCTTTGGGCACTCTTCTGAAAATGCCAAAGTTCCCAGCTTTATAATACAGAGACAGTGGAAATTTGCCTTCTATATTTCTTTCCGATTTTCTCCCATGGGAACCACCGTGACACTTGCTTAATTAATACAGTGTGAACTGACAGGAAGATCTACTCTTAGCTGGTGCATATTGGTTTTTAAATTAATTCCTTTTTTCTTTTCATCTCCGTGTGGAATATTTAGTAACTGCTTAAAAGAGCTAGATCTGCAAGCTGGATTTAACCAGCAAAGGAGAATATTTGTAGCTCATGGTTGAAATGAGGGGTATTCTCTGAGCTTGGTTGAGCTGGCACTGAAGATGTTACCTAGTTAGGGTAATGAGACGTCTGCAAAAAAAACAACCAAGTTCGGAGAGCACCAAGGGACCCCTCAGCTGGATTTAAAACAGGCCTCTTTCACCTGTGAATGGGGAGCTCACCAGTTGGAGGTGACTGACCAGTTTGTCCCTTTGCTCTGGTCCTTCCTGGCTGTGCTCCAGCAAGGAGTACAGTATTGTTAAGTTCCTAACAGGCCATTGATCCATGATTCATAGGCAGCATTGATTTTCTGGAAGGGAGAGGCTGTCAAACGTTAGGTGGAATTTTTTTATTATTATTTTTAAAAAGGCTGCTTTTAAAAAATAGTAGTAGCTGCCAAGCTGTGTGAAGTTCAAGGAAAAAGAGTTGGCAATTATCAGTAATTTAATAGTCCCTATTTACAGAGGCGCAGCTAGATCTGATAAATGCAAAGCTTGTTCAACAAGAAGGTTTTCCTCCTAGCTACCACCACCCAGTCTCTGTTTAATTACTCCTCAGTGCACCTAACACCTTCTCAGTAGGAATTACTATTCTAAGAAACAAAAAAGTAAAATGATTGCAGAAGAGCTTACTTAATATAGACTCTGATGTTCAAACCTCAATCCAGGTAGTCCTAGACCAGGGGTAGGCAACCTTGGCTCTTTTATGACTCGTGGACTTCAACTCCCAGAATTCCTGAGCCAGTATGGCTCAGCTTGGAAACCTCTCCCTTTCCCCTCAGCATGGCTGGCTCAGGAATTCTGGGAGTTGAAGCCCACGAATCATAAAAGAGCCAAGGTGGCCTACCCCTGTCCGAGACTTACGACCACAGTTGAGCCCCAAATTTCCATTGTTAAGTGAGACAGTTGTTAAGTGAGTTTTGCCCCATTTTACGACTTTTCTTGCCACAGTTGTTAAGTGAATCACTGCAATTGTTAAGTTAGTAACACGGTTGTTAAGCAAAATCGGGCTTCCCCATTGACTCTGCTTGTCAGAAGGCCACATGACGGCCCAGGACATTGTGTAAGTACATGCCAGTTGCTAAGCACCCCAATTTTGATCACGTGACCATGGCGATGCCACAGGGTCATAAATAGGGTCATAAGCCACTTTTTAAAGTGGTGTTGTAACTTTGAACAGTCACTAAATGAATGATTATAAGTTGAGGACTACCTGTATGAAAGGATATGGAAAATGAGGTTCTATATTTGTCCAGGCTATTTTTCAGCCAGGCTCCTCAGCCAAAGCACGACCCAACACTTTGTGGACTTACAATATATTGAATCGCAAACTAGCCCTCCACATTTTGGTTTAATGTCTCATGTAGTTAGGTTATGGTTCAGTGTGATACAGAAGCTGACAAAATTAGTTTTACTGAATAACCATCTTTAAGTTAACCATGGGTAAAGATGTCTGCAAACAACCACTGGAAAAAGAAAGCTGCCACCAATCTATGTTTGTTTAATGGGGTGAATTTATCAGGAGCTTCAAGGAAGAGAGAAATTGCTAACAGACGACAAGAATAAAATAGCTCCAAACCCTTTTCATGTCTGCTATTTTTATAAATGCTCTTTGCTGGTTTTAATGTTTCATTCTTTATTAGGTGCTTTGAAGCCTGGTATGGGTTAAAAGGAGGGGAAGAAATTCCTAAATAATAGGCACACTTTTTTCTTTACAAAAAAGGAAGAAAGTTAAAGAGAGAAGGGAAACATAACAGAAGAAATTTGATGAATTGAGGAGATGAAAGACAAAGAACTGATGGAATAGGATTTAAATTATATGCTGAAAGACTCCAGTCCTGGGTGGCATGGATAGATAAGACAAAAATCAATGTTTGCAGCTGTGTTTTGAATAGACTTTGAAAATAGTTAAAGTTCTCATTAACAGAGGTAAGAAATAATTGTGACAGCAATTTGCTTTTTCAGATCTGACTTGGAATCCACCCCAAAAGCATTAGGCTGCAAGCTGATATATGCTTACAGCAAGATTCTTTGAATTAAATGGGGGCCTCTGTCTGAGGATTTAAACACAGGCGTGTACTGCTCTATACTAACATGAATTTCTTGACTCAAAAAGTTATTTTATGGCCATTCGGTCATTTAGTAATACATGCCAAGTTGTCCTAATAGATCATGATATACAGAATCTGGAGATGATCCAACCTATGTTTTATTTGGGGGTTCATTCTATCTCCTCAGACTAGGCTTTGAAAAATTGCAGGGTTTTTTCCTTCCCCACGTTAAAATGCAGTTTGTTTAAGGAAGCCACTAGTGCAACATTATTTGCATTTCTCCCTACTCAAAGGAATTACAAAGATTTAGAACTCTTTAATATTGCCTACCATAACATACAAGTCATTGCCTACACGTAGATTTATTGACATGGTTCAGTTGGATTTCTCAAAATGCAAGAAAGGACTTCACTCTGCAGAATGAAAATATTATAGCAATTTTTATTTGACCACAAGATGGCACACTTTAGCACGATTTAGAAAAGCAGTTTTGCTTATCAGAAGAGAATGGTGTTAAATTAAAATTGTACTTTGCAGTGAAAATTGCTTTAAGCCTAAACAGTTCGGCAGATATAGAATGCAAACTGAAAAATAGAAAAAGAAGTCAGGCTTTCTGTTTAACTTTTATTCAACTCTACAATATTAGAGATATTAAATATAAGTAACTTTTTATAGTATTAAATGTCTTCCTTGGGTTTTTGGTTTTTTCTTTCTTTCTATTTTTACAAGATTTGTCTCAGTGAGAAAGTGTTGCTGGAGATCAGACTTTACCCTGAGGGATTAATTTATGGTTCAGCACTCTTGTTTGATTTGTTTTTAAAAATCAGGATCCAGTGTGTGGAAGGAAAAGATGTAAAAGAGGGAACTAGGATAACCAAAGGAAGGGGAACTTCAATTATAACTGAAATCTCACGTAGTACAGAATCTCAACTGCAACCATCCTAAAACATAGCACTGCTGCCGAGATTCTAATTGCAATTCACATGGAAACAATTACAATACCTTTCCTGAAAGAAATGAAAAACCACCCAAACCTCACATTCAGGTTGAACACAACTAAAGTCAATTATGTGGTTCTCCAGGATGATTAGTATTAGCCATAGCCAGGAGGGAAGGATGAAGAATGACTGTCCTATTTATTGATCCCAGGTGAGATGCCAAACAAGTCTCGAATCCCAATTAGAAATATAAGAGGAATAGAGTTGGTAGCTTGATACCATATCACTTCATCTATATTGCATCAATCTTATCCTCGTCATCGTATTTCAGGAAAAAAACCCAACATTTGCCTTATTACCAAAAATAAGGCATTACAAAAAACATGTTGAGACTTTGAAAAAAAAAGTGCAAAGAAGAGCAACTAAGATGATAAAAGGCCTGGAGACTAAAACATATGAAGAACGATTGCAGGATTTGGTTTTGGCTAGTCTAGAGAAAAGAAGGACTAGGGGGGACATGATAGCAGTATTTCCATATTTGAGAGGTTGCCACAAAGAGGAAGGGATCAACTTATGTACTAAAGCGCCTGAAGGCAGGACAAGAAACAATGGATGGAAACTAATCAAGGAGAGAAGCAACCTGGAACTAAGGAGAAACTTCCTAACAGTGAGGACAATTAATCAGTGAAACAGCTTGCCATTAGAGGCTGTAGATACTTTGTTAAGAAGAGACTGGACAGTCACTTATCTGAAATGGTATAGGGTCTCCTGGGTTGGACTAGAAGACCTCCAAGGTCCCTTCCTGCTCAATTCTGATTGATTTATATTCCATTAAAATGAAAACACCTCTGGGCCAAATCAGAGGACGCAGAGAAAGATCATTTTAATTATTCATTTTGGATGTCGTACCACTTTACAGTGATGGCGAACCTTTTAGAGACCGAGTGCCCAAACTACAACCCAAAACCCACTTATGTATCATCGGGTGCCAGGTGGGCGTGGCCCATTGGGTGGACATGGCTTCGGTGGTAATGGCAGACTGGATGGGACTAAAAAGTTAAATCAATCAATTCCAACTTTGCAAGATCTTTTTTTTCCCCGGAGAAGTTGAAATTGATTGATTGATTGATTCAACCTTTTTTTTTTTTTGCACACGATGGCGGAGGCCTAAAGCGAAAAGATTTTATAAAATCCAGCTGAAGGCCTAAGACTGTGCCCACACAGAGGGCTCTGCGTGCCACCTGTGGCACGTGTGCCATAAGTTCGCCACCACGGACTATGAACACAGGTCCCTATGCCTCTGTGCCCCAAGGGAGCTGCCACCAATGTCTCCACTGTATTTAAAGTCCTGGGAATGTTAAAGGCATAAGAGAGTAGTGGTGAGCCTTTGGTGGCCAAGAGGCATGTTTAGTATTGGTGGGGTCCAAAACACAGGACACCAGGACACATCACACATGTGGGTAGGTCTGCATCAGGGGGAACTAAGATAGTTTCTTTGTTTTTTAAACTGAGACTTGCATGTTCGAGGCCTTATACTAGTTTTGTTTTGTTGTTTTGGTTTCCCAGCTCAAAATGGTGAGGATGATAGGCTCACCTTTGGCACCTTATATATCAATTTCAGCAAAGCATCCGGCAATATCTTTTCTTATTATATCCTTACTGTACAGATGGTTATTGTTTTTTTTTGTTTCTTAAATGTTTATACCATTTCCCACCAGGAGGTCAAAGCAGTGCCCATAATGTTCTGTCTCCTAGTTTTTTCTCACAAAAAAACTTTGGGAGGTTGAGTGGGCTGAAAAGCTGACCAGCCCAGTCATCCAGGGAGTTTCCATAATATCTTAGTAGATCACAAACAAGTTTACTGATGATGGTTTTTACTGATTTAGCTCATCTTTTTGAATCATACCCAAGATGCTCAGTCAAGATGAGTTGGCTTAGTTTGTGGTTGAGGTACAGCCACAGAGTTCACTTTGGAATGTCACTTGTTAGAGACAATGACCATTTGCAGGGCGTACAAGGCAGAGCATAGGAGACCTGGAAGGTACAAGAGAACTTAGCGTGGAGAAACTAAGTAGGGACAAAACTAATTGACCATATTTCTTTCCTGAAGAAAGGGGGGGGTCACATTTTGATAAATCTTGTACTGAAGTCAGTTGGACTGGTAATAGGATAAGGGTCTTCATACATCTAAAGCAGACATGTCAAACACAAGGCCCGGGGGCCAAATGTGGCCTGCAAAGTCGTTTCATGTGGCCCGCGAAGCCATCCTGGAAACAGTGAGGGAATGGCCCCCGCTGCCTTGGCCCTGGCCCAAGCCAGCTGGACGCCAACGTACAATTTTGTAGTGGCCATTTATGCTGAAACACATTCAGTCTTAGCTCCACAAGGCCGTCTGGAAACAGCAAGGAACCAGCCCCTGCCGTGTCAACCCCGCCCCCTGGGTGCATCTGGGGAGGTGTCACCGTTTTTGAGGAATGAAGAAATGCACCATGGCCTGGAAGTGGTCCTGGTCCCACCCTCTTCTGCCAGAGACCCTCAGATCTGTCCCACTCATGCCCAGGCCCCCACAGGCACCATTGACGTGAACGATGTAGAGATGGCCACGCCCACCCAGTAGGCTACACCCACTCCATCCACGCCCACTCGTAGGCTGCACCCACCCTGGCCACACACCCTCGCCCCCCCGAGGGCAACCGCAATGCTGATGCGGCCCTCAATGAAATTGAGTCTGACACCCCTGATCTAAAGGTAGCAAGAGTGAATGGAGGCATTAGAAAGGATTGAGCGTGGCAGTTGCCTCTCTAGGAAAATCTCTCAAAGGCTCCAGATTTGCCCTCCAGGGTCTACTGCAGGGTTTCTCAATCTTAGCAACTTTAAGAGGCGTGGACTTCAACTCCCAGAATTCCCCAGACAGCATATGCTGGCTGGGAAATACTGGGAGTTGAAGTCCACACCCCTTAAAGTTGCCAAGGTTGAGAAACATTAGTTTACTGCCTGAGGCTTTTAATTTATCCAACATTAGGGCTGGTCTTAAAAAGACTATTGGGCAAAAAACAGAGCAGAGCTGATCTCTCTAATTCCAGAGGCAGGCCTAGAATCAATGACTGGAAATTGGATGGAAAAAGATTTTCCTTAGTGTTAAAAGAAATTTGCTAATAGTGACTGCTGTTCCACAGTGGAACATGCTTAGTTACTTGATAACAATTTGATACATTCTTTAAGCAGACAAAAAGCATTCTGTTTTTCCTATCATTCTTGATGTCCATATGTTTAATCAGTAACAGAATAATCCAGAACAACAGAATTGCCTAATCTGGTTTTGCAACCTTGAGAAGATCAAATGTTTTTGTTTTGCTGTGGAATCTGGACAGCTGCAAGTTTTATTTTGCTTCTTGCTGCGGTTGGGAAGCTTTGCAGTAAAAGGCAGCGCCCTGAGGGTGTCCTCCTGACATCACACATCTTTCCTTCTTTCCGATGTAAACCTCAGAAATGCCTCATAAAAGCACCTGAGGTAAATAAGATTATTAACGGCATCGGTGTAGACATATGTCAGGATGCATGGCTTTGATTTATGGAGTTAAGAAGTTATTAATACTCATAACTGGCACATTCCTAGGATAAACCACTTGCAAAAGTTCCCGAGCTTGAACCGGATCAATCACAGGCCCGCTTGCCTAAGACACACCTCTTTGTGAATTAAGCTGTTTATCCTCTCCTCAGGTCACCTGGTGGGTGGCCTTCAGGAGAACTGAAAAAAAAATCAGCTGTTATTATAATGGAACTAAAGTCTGAAACGTTTATCTCGCTTTCCTCTTTCCCTTTGAAACATTCCAGGGCGTGTGCACTTCAGTACAGAACATTTGGCACATACCACAGGCTGTTTAAACCTCTCACTGACCTGAGGAGGAGTTATTTTATAGCATCTGGATTAGTTTGAGAATATAAATGCATCTCCTGTAATATTTATGTTACCCTTGAAGCACATACACCCTGCTTCCGAGCAAGGGGGGGTTTTGTTTTTTTCCAAAAGCATTTTAGAGGGTTCTCGAGTTAATGGAAAAATTTTAATACTAGTTCAGATAATTAGGCTAAATGTTCTGGAGGGACCAAATAAATGGCCCTGCCTACATTTGTTTTCGGCTCAATGTTTTCTTCTCAGGCAGCAACAATAAACGGTTGATTCATTGAGCATAATATAGTTATCTGAGGTATAGTATATTTTCAGCTAGTACAGAAGTACCTAATCCACAGATTGCACTTGTGGATAGCATATTGTCAGAATAGAGCTGGAAGAGACCTTGGTGGCTTTCTAGTCCAACCTTCTGCTCAAGCAAGAGACCCTATACCAGTGATGGCGAACCTTTTAAAGACCGAGTGCCCAAAAATCGCCCTGCCCCCCGGCCTGCCCGCCTGCTCCTGCTCCACCCCCTGCTCCACCCCCACCCACTCGCAGGGCCACCCACCGCCTCCACGGCCCACCGCAGATCGTCTAGTTGGCACTGTAGCGCCATGGCAGCTACGCCCTCCACCTGCACCCAGCAGCATCATCTGCGCGCATCGGGGCAAGAAGGCAGAGTCTTGTCCCTGCTGCCTAGCTGCCATGTTCTTGGCTGCGCTGCGCTGCGCTGCTCCACACGGGCTGTGCCCGGGGGTGACTCTCCAGGGGGGCTGCTGGTGAGGCCACGGGGGGAGGCGTGGCTTGGGCAACGGCACGTGTGCCCACAGAGAGGGCTCTGAGTGCTGCCTCTGGCACACGTGCCATAGGTTCGCCACTACTGCCCTATACGATTTCAGACAAGTGACTGTCCAGTCTCTTCTTAACAACCTCTAGTGATGAAGCGCCCACAACTTTTGAAGGCAAGCTGTTCCACTGGTTAATTGTTCTCACTGTTAGGAAGTTTCTCCTTAATTCCAGGTTGCTTGTCTCCTTAATTAGTTTCCATCCATTGTTTCTTGCCTTCTGGTGCTTTAGAAAATAAGTTGACCCCCTCTTCTTTGTGACAGCCCCTCAAATATTGGAACACTGCTATCCTGTCACCCCAGTCCTTCTTTTGTCTAGACTGGCCATACAAATTCCTGCTATTGTTCTTCATATGTTTTAGTCTTCAGGATTTTAATCATCTTAGTAGCTCTTCTCTGCATTTTTTCCAAAGTCTCAACATGTTTTTTTAATGTGACCAAAACTGGATGCAGTATTCCATGTGTGGTCTTAGTAAGGTTTTATAAAGCAGTACTAATACTTCAAATGATTTTGATTCTATGCCTCTGTTTATATAACCAAGGATTGTATTAGCTTTTTGTCTGCTGCAGCATACAGCTGGCTCATATTTAAGTGATCATCGTATATAAGTCATATACCTTCTTCATTACTCTGTTGACAAAATTGGAAATGGGGACTATCAAAATTTGGCACCATACTGAAAAAAAAGTTGGCCAACCATGTGCTCACAGGATATTACATTCTTTACACCTATATGATACTCATCTCTTTCAAGAGAGAGGTTATTCAAGAGATTTATGGAACTCTAGTTCAAATTATAGCTTTATCCAAACATAATTGTGTTCCCATGAACTCC
>NW_015387004.1:229933-238975 GCF_001527695.2 Protobothrops mucrosquamatus | reverse complement strand
TCATGCCAAAACAGCGCCCACCCCATTGCCAGCAATGGGGAAAAAGTCGTGATACATCGTGCGACGTCACGTGATGTCGCAAGTTTGACATGCCTGTCATAAGCCGAGGACTATCTGAACTTCTCTTATTTTCCTAAAATAATTTATGCTCTTGGTTAAAATCCGAATCTAGATCTACGTTTCTGAATCTGGACCAGGATTAGGACCCAGCTGTCTATCATATGATCTGCACTACAAATCCCATGCTACCTTGCAACTGATTATCCTGACTAAGGCTTATGAGGGTTGGTGATTCAAAATTATTATTCTATCTAAAGAGAAAAATACTTCTTAAAAAATGATAGCTTCTCATATACTGAGAATTGGGTTCCCAATCCATTTGGACCGTGTGGGTAAGGTTGGCTTAAGGCCTCTTACCAAATTATTTCTTCCTGGAATTAATTCTGGATGCAGATTAGCCATTTTCCCCCCACAAAGTTTGGCGTTCCATCCCATATTTATATCTGACATTTTATGACAAAAAACCCACCCCATAATTATATTTGGGAAGTATCTAGCTAAGCACTGCCTGACTTAGTTGTTCGCTAGACACTACCACAGCAGAACTGCTGATCACTGCTATCATCATTACCATCTTATTGAATGCCAAGGAGCACAAGTTCCTACACAAAGATAATAATTTCTTATCCTTGCATACTATCATTTTATTTCTGTGGTACTATCAGTGGAAATAAAACTACATCATGCTTGTCTATGGAGATTCTCAGTCATCCAGCTCCTGGTTGTTCCAAAGGTACTTTTTCAAAAGGCAACTGGACTTTCTTTGTTTTTCTTTGAAGATGTTTTGCATCTCATCCAAGAAACTTCATCAGTTCTGACTGGATGATGGGGGAGATGGAAGGATTAATTCTGACACAGAACTAATCCTTCCATCTCTCCCACCATCAGTCAGAACTGATGAGGCTTCTTGGATCAGAAGCAAAATGTCTTTAAGGAAAAACAAAGAAAGTTCTGACAGAACTAATCCTTCCATGCCCCCCCCCATCCAGTCAGAATTGACAAAGATTCTTGGATGGAAAGCAAAACGTCTTCAAGGAAAAACAAAGAGTCCAGTTGCCTTTTGAAAAAGCACCTTTGATACATCATGCTTGGTTAAATCCAACCAAAGAGGCTTTACCAGATAGGCTTCTGCTGCATATCCAGATCCTTGGGTTGATTTCTGAGTAAGCCACATGCTAGCAATGGTTGAGATTTTTCTCTCTTGTCACAGCAACGTTGCTGTCCTTTCTGATTAAAAAGATTAAGAGAAATAAATTGTGGCTGCTTCAGCTGTTACAAGCAAGCAGATGACTTTTTGCCTGCTCAGTACACATGTTAGAAGGTTCTTTTGCCACAAATACTACTACGAATAGTAGTAGATTTACAACAGTTCCAGTTTAGTTCCAGTTGAATATGTCCTGGTCCTGCACCATTAATAGCAGGATAATAACTAGTAACTGACAGAAAATCCTCATATAATTTTATGTCCTGTGCTACTGAAATCTTCCTTTTGCTCACTGTTAAAGTTTTATTAAATTTACTTTGCAAATCTGCCAAATAACTTGGTGCTTGAACTGTGGCCTATGTCTTAGGCAACAAATACTACTACAGTGAAAGCTAAGAAGTCTTTATGAAGATCTTCACCAATACCCTTTTTTGTGTTTATATCAAACCCTTCCAAGCAGAAAATTCCCCTTTTTCATGAGATTCATAAGCAAGACCATTTAGGAACTTTTAGATTTATTTTGGGCTGTTGGCTTCTTTTATTCAAAAAAAGAGTATTCCAATCTTTCATGATTTTTTTTCCTTTGGCCAAAGTTCTTCTTTAAGAGCAGCTTCCTATGAAATATTTCAGTCAATGCAGTTTTCTCTGGCACAATCAAGAGTGTTTCTCCAGTCCATGTCTAACCTTGGCATGACTGGCTGGAGAATTTTGGGAATTGAAGTCCACTAATCTTAAAGTTGCCAAGATTGGACACCTCTGCTCTATTCCCTTCCTGCAGTGCCACGAGGAGGAGAGGGAGGGATTCCTTTAGGACAGTGGTGGGATCCAGCCAGTTCACACCAGTTTGGTAGAACTGGTAGCTAATTTTTTGTTGCCCAGGTCCAGAATGGACTTCCGGAAGTGGCATCCACACAGAGAACTGGTTGTTCACATATTTGAATCCCACCACTGCTTTAGGACCATGGGTTGTTGAAGAAGAAAACTTTAATCTTCTCCTTACCAAAGTATGCACCTTGCTTCCCAGTGGAAATATGCCTCTGAACCTATTGCAAATGCTCAGATAACATCATATATATCTAGGCTGTTGAAATATCCCTCTATCCACTTTTAAATCCATTGCCTTAATGCTGAATCATATAAGGCTTGGATATTGCACAGCTGAAGCAGATGAAATACAAATGGGAAGCACCATTTTTTTAAAAGAGACAGTATCTTAATAGATATGAAGTTTTCTTCATGATCTTTCCTGTTTTCATGAATGCTACTATAGATACCTACAGATATGTTAAACATTTGGGATGAAATAGATGAATTTGCATCTCCAGGAATAGGCTAACTGAGTACAAATGTTAATAGAAACAGGCAGAAGTATTTGGAGGTGACTGCTCTTTTATGTGCATATAAATGATGACAATTTATCTTGTTTGAAATTCAAATTAAAATGTTAAAATTGTGGATGAGTCATGTCAGGTAATATAACAGCAGGTGTGATTCTAATGTTAGAATGCTAGTATTTATATCCAACATGAACATTATACATACCAAGAAACTAGACATTATAATCTTTATGTTCAAAAAATAGATAATGACTAGGTCAGAATCATAGGCTTGGAAGTGTCCTTGGAATTCTTCTAGTCCAACTCTCTGCCCAAGGCAGGAGTGTCATACCATCCTGGATAACGTTTCCAATATTCTTCTTCTAAACCTCCAGCAATGAAACACCCATAATTTTGGGAGGCAAGCTGATCCACTGCTCAACAGTTCTCACTGTCAGGAAATTTCTCATTTCCAGTTTGGCTCTCCCTCTGACAAATTTCTACCTATTGCTTGTCCCACCCTCAGGTGCTATGGAGAATAAATTGATATCCTCTTCTCTGTGGCAGCCATTCAACTATTGGAAGACTGCTGTCTTGTTTCCTCTCAGTCTTCTCTTCTTTTAACTGTTTTTCATAGGCTTTAGCGTCCAGATTCCTTATCATCTTTGTTGCTCTTTTCTGCACTCTTTCTAGGGCCTCAGCATATTATGGTGACCAGAACAGTATTCCAAATGTGGCCTCACCACTGCGGTATAGAGCAGTATTATTACTCCCTTTGATCTTGATATCATCCTTCTGTTGATGCAGTCCAAGACTGTGGTGGCTTTTTGCGTAGCTGCAGATACTGCTGCCTCATACTTAAGTGATAGTCCATACGAACACTTGGATCCCTCTCATAGGTATTACTGTTACTGTGAATCTAGTAATAATTTTTGAAAACACCTGGGCCAAAGAGGGCTTCTTAAGGAATGTCCACACAATTATGTTTTTCAGAAAAATTAGTTGTTGCCTTCTTTTGCAAAGGGACATTTGCTACCTATTTGATTTACTCAATCAATCCCCTTAGCTAATTGTGACTAGCCAAAATGAGCAAAGATCAAAATGAGATAATGAAATACTTTAACCACATCAAGCACATCAACAGAAACAAATAAGCCTGTACAAAATCCCAAATGGGCAATTTGAATTGTATGAAAGTTTATATAAAATACCCTTTCAAAACTAAATTTGGGAAGCAATGTGAAACTCTTCCCCCCCCCCCAACTTCTAAGAGTAAAGAAAACCGACAGTAATCAGAAAGGTCTCTACAAATGCCTAACTTCTGCCTGCTATTATTTTTGGATATAATGCCTCAAGAAGACCAAATGAATAGTTTTTAGGCATCTGTGAGGTGAACAGTTGCTCTCACATTACAAAAGGGCTCATTGATTCAAAAGAAAATGGCCCTCTCAAACATACAAAGAATCTGGTCCCAGGTAATTAGAATAGACTCTTCCACTGGAATTATTTCAGTGAGAGTATGAAACCTAGCCCCTCAAAGTAAATAGCAAATTTTCCATAATATATATTGAAGGATTTTGGTGCATCCTCAATTAAGTCTCATATTAACTATTCACAGCCTGGAAAGCACTGCTGGACAGCTCCTCAAGAATGCAATAAAAGTAGAGGGGGAAAAAAGATAGGGATTAGCATTGCTGCAAGGTAACAATTTCTAGAGATTATTATTACTAATCTAAGATCATTTTTGGAAAAGAAAAACATTTACTTATATTTGGGGCTTATGTAATACTGGGAGAACCCATAGTTTGTCCCAAATGCTATGAAAGTACTTTCCAAAAGTGTTCCAATATTTAATAATTACAATCCAGAAATTTTCCAATATTATGATAGAGATGCTTCATTACGTGTATTGTGTGAGCAGACCATTCCTTCCAGAAGCCATATTCTCCATAAATCTTCCCTAATGCCTTTGCAATTTGATTCCAGCTCCAGCAGAAATGTTGTTTATTCATTCGTTATTTTTTTTTTGCCATTCAACCTGCCATCAGTTATTAGTAAGCACATAAGCATATATAGGTAGCCAGTGAAAGTGTCACATTCTTGGTAATAGAAACAAGATTCTGACAAAGATCTCTGCAATGCCCAAAATATTTCTGAGGTACTAGATTGGAGCATTGAAGGACAGAAAAGCTTATTGTGTTTTCCACACAACCCTCCTTTTCCTCAGATGACTGCAGTTTTCCAAAGGAACTGGCTGCTTGAACACATTGAGGAGAGCTTTTCACTCATTCAACTAAGCTTCTGAAATACCCATTTGGAATGTTTTGCAAAGCCCTGTATACATCTTTATCCAGGATACACACAAATTGTAATTGTGTGCCATCACATTGCTGTCAGTTCTTAATGACCACATAGCGAGACCTTCACCAGGATTTATTGCTCTTGTGTAATTATTTAAATCAACTTCCTTTCACAACATGGTGCTTTCTGGATACGTTGAACAACATTTCCAGTGATCAATAATCAGATACTTTCTTGCAATATGTTAACCAAGAAGCTCCTGTATTTCCACTTGGTTTTATACATTAATTTGATGAAGAACATCAGAACATTAATAGAGTAATATAAATGGTATACTGAAGGAAGGAAGGAAGCATGGAAAGATTAGTGGACCATGCCAAGGACCATCCTGACAAAAGCTATAGAACAAGTTTAAGTAAGAAAAACCTAAAATAGGAGAAGCTACAAATGTAAAAAAAATAACAATGGAAGTTGAGAAATGAATGAAAAGGAAAACTAGAAGATGCACATAACTTCTTGTGTGCCAGAAGAAGAAGCGGGGTGGGGGGTGGGGGTTAAGGAATGTGCTTGGCAAAAAACAGACTGAATAGCACCTGGAACATCTGAATGGGAGCTCAGGAAGATGATCAATTCTCTAAAAATATATCGTCCTTAAAGAACACTAAAATCAGGCTCAGGGCTAGAAAGCACAGGTAGAAGAAATGTACACAGGAGCATGAAAACAAAGAATGATTAGTAAAATTACTTGCTGATCCTACTAAACTTACCTATTACCAATTCATGTCATTCTGGCAGTACTCAGTACTTTCAATGAAAATTTTTCCCAGCCTTATGTGGAGATTCTGGAGTTGGAAATAGAAAAGAGGCGCAGATGAGCTCTGCTACGGAACTGCAGCCTTTCCTAAAAGTCTTAATTAGAAAAGGGTAATCTAAGATGTATAAGATTTAAAAGGTTTTTTTTAAAATCCTGTTTGCATTTTTTCTGCCTTATCTATAAGCATTCTCTTTCTAGCTGTTATGCCTATCATTACATTTTCAAATATTCATCTAAAACTGTATAAACTGCTAAAAATCTTTAAGTGGAGAGTCATGTAAAGTGTTTTAAAACAAATTTAAATAAGGCTAATTAAGCATAGCTAAATTTCTGTTCAATCCATCCACTTCTATATCCCAGAGTTCAGCTTTTTTGGTAACACAATTGGAATTGCAAAATAATAGCTATAGTAGAAGATTATGTGGAAGGCTGGACCATGAAGTGGAACTGAGAGTGAAAAGACAGGGCTTGTTCACATAACACTTTAAATCATGGTTTATTTATTTAATGGTTAGATTCACATGTCACCCTAAATCATAAACCAAAATTTTTCAAACCATAACTGGATTTGTGTATCTTGCGAAAAACAAACAAATTGTATTATGGATTAAAGAAATGTGTAAATCCAGCTCCTGTGTTTATTCAATAAAACATGGGAAAACAAAACATAGCTTAGCATGGTGTGTGAATTTAGAGTCAGAGCTTTCCGGTTGAACCACAGGATGTCAGGGAACCAAGCCAGAGATAAAATGTCTACAAGAGGCTTAGAGCTCTCCTAAGTACACCCAGTCTACACATGATATGACAATAGGACTTTATCAATTGTTGATAACTTTATAGCGGCACTTAATGCACAGCTGAGGAAGTGGTCCAACAAGGAATCCAGTATACAACTGGAACAAAACAAATACCACTTTCAGCAATGGATGAATCTGTCACTTCCAGCTTCTCAGAGTTGCTCAGTTTTTAAATCTCCCATTCCATTGATCTTACTCCTACTTCAGAGAATGTTGTTTTTTATATCCATTCAGTTTTGTGGACCCTTTTGGCAAAACATATTTTTATCATATGAGGTGATCATGGTGCATGCAGAATAGCAATTATGTTTTCCATCACAGTAAATGTCAAGAGATGTCAGGACACCTTGGGGCGAGCCCTTTGGGGTGGGTCAAAGAATTCCTTCCTGAAGCATTTGTCTAACCCAGGTAGGCACTCTGGTCCCATGGATACCATTGAATCTTTAGATGCTTTTCCTTTTGTCTACTGTCTGTGATGATATCGGTATTCTTTTTCTAATTTCCCATTAATAGGATAAAAAAGAATTTCTTTCAAAAAAAAATTTTTTTCAAAGAAAAAGAGAATCTCAGGCAAATTATTCCAGGGAAGCTGGTGTTCTTACTTCAATGTGATAAAAACAGTAGCATTTGCCATCATCTGCAACCATGAAATAATTTTAAAAACTATACTAAAACAAATCTGAAAGAAATCCTTAAATATCCTGAGAAGATTTTTAAAAAGAAAGCAAAAAAAAAAAAAAGAGCCTATGTTGCAAGGAAGAAAATGTTTGCAAATTTCAAAGTCTTTATGGAACTTAAACATTTGTACTGGGACTTAGTCATTATATTGAATTGTCTTATAGGATCAGTGATATTTTTCATGAGTTGTCTAGCATGAATGTTGATAATATATAGCATTAAAACCAGACTTGGAAAACATCAAATTTGAAATTTATTGCAATGGCCAGTTAAACAAACAGTTTTCCCTTTGCCCCCATTTAAGATGCATTTTTAAAGGAGGGTTAGGAGCAGGGGAAAGAGAATTTATACTAAGCTTAGTGGTTTTCCCAACCCAGCCCCTAGGGTTAATTTATGGTCCAGAAAAATGAGTAAACTGAGTAAATCATAGTTAGGTTAAGACTGGAAAACCATGTTGTGAGCATGCTACTTTATATAGACTCTAGTCTTTGAAATTACCATGATAGTCTTGTGATACTATTCCTTGGAAAATTGTGATCAATTGGGGTTTTGCTGTATAATAGTACAGATAGTCTTCCCAACCTACAACCAAAATTGAGCCCAAAACTGTCACCTTGCCAAAGGTGACAGTTGTTGAATGAGTCATGCTCCCTTTTACAACCCTTTTGGCCGTGTTTGTTAAGCACATTACTGAAGTTGTTAAGTGAATCATGCAGTTGTTAAGCAAATCAGGCTCCCCCTATTGACTTTGCTTGTCAGAAGCTCCCTATTGTAAATGCATGTTGGTTGCCAAGCACCCAAAGTTTGATCACGTGACGGTGGAGATGCTGCAACAGTCATAAGTGTGAAAACTGGTCATAAGTCACTTTTTTCTGTGCCGTTGTAAATTTGAATGATCATTAAGCAAATGGTTGTAAGTGGAAGACTACCTCTATGTGTATTTATTTTCAGGTGTGCATGCTGATCAGCCTTGTAAATCTTCTACAAAAGGTAATAACCATGTAATATGATTACTCAGGGTTTTTTGTGGAACAAGCACCTGCACTGGTGCACCATCCAAGCAGAAGATTTTTCTCTTGGCTAAATGCTTGGCTTGGTTGCAAGAAAGAAAATCAGCTGCAGGTACCTTTTGAGTTCTGCAGATCTGGCTGCATGACAGCGCTTCATTAGTATGTGGCTGTTATAGAATAATGATTCTGTGACTTCAGGGGAAAGGTAATAGTGAAAAACAAATGACAACATATGAAAAAGAACAAAAATGAGCAATTAATGCTCCAGTCTAATAATAATATTGGGAAAACAAAGCAATAAATATGGACTCCATCCAAGGAATTGGCAAGTCAAAACAAAACCTGTCAGTGACTCGGAGAGTTATATAATCTCTTCAATAAACATTATGAAATTTCAGATGTTGATTACTTTGCTGAAGTCAGATCTCACCCCAGGTGCCTTCAGCAGAGGCTCAGACTTGCCAGTGAGTTTTCAGAAGACTCCTCCCACTGTAAGGATGGGGCTCATTTACTTTTATTTGCCAAGATCAGAACTAAGGAGTGGTAGTTAAGAACTAAAATAGTCTTCTGTAATCTGGCATCCTTCAGGAAGATTGGACTACAGTTGCCATAAGCACTTATACAGTACATAGGAACTTTATTTGAGGCCCATGTTAGATTTCTTTCAGTAAGGTAGAATACATACATGCATAAATGAAAATGGATTAAAACAGATTCACTCATTACTTCATACAATGCTCCTTGCCCTAATTTCAAAAGCCATTTGTAAGCAAAGAATGTCCTGTATATATTAACCCTACTGGTAATAATAATAATAATAATAATAATAATAATAATAATAATAATAATAATAATAATAATA
>NW_015387004.1:221206-229843 GCF_001527695.2 Protobothrops mucrosquamatus | reverse complement strand
TCACGTGATCTTGATTCTATCCCTCTGTTAATGCAGCCTAGCACTGTGTTGGCCTTTTTGGCAGCTGCAGCACACTGCTGGCTCATATTTAGGTGATTGTCCACTAGGACTCCGAGGTCCCTCTCACAGTTACTACTATTGAGCAAGGTGCCACCTATGCTGTACTTGTGCATTTGGTTTTTCTTGCCTAAATGTAGAGTTCAAATTCCTGAAAGCAGTCATATTCCTCAATAATTTCTGCATGATGAAGAAAAAAGAAAGAATTAGAAAGAAAAGGGGGGGGAAGGTTACCTGAAAAAAGAGACTGACAATCCTGGTCCCACCAATCATTAAATAATTGTGTGGCCTTGAATAGATCACCTGCAGGCATGCAATTATTGACAGGAAAAGGTTGCATTCAACAATGGTGCTATGAATGACACATATGTACTTCTTCTGAGTGTTTTATAACTAGATAATATTTACAAGTAGAACATGAAATGTTGGACAAAGATAAGAGAGAAAGGAGCTGGAAGTACCTCTACAGATATAAAGGAGTTTGAGTAATTATGGACCAATACTTCTCCCAGTCTTACCATTATGGCAGAATAGAGGAGGAGGAGGAGGAGGAAATTTTTGAATGAGCTTCTATAATCCCTCTTTGTTTTTTGCTATTGTATTAGTACATTAACAAAATATTAAAGACCAAAGTAAAAGAATAACAAAGAGGGGGGAATCACAAAAGCAAATACCCACACAATATTTGACAGTAAATTTCAATACATTTGTTTCTTCATAAATGAATTAATCACTATGCGTGTCCACCGAGATATCTAAACTCAGAAAAGAATGTATTAGGAATTATTTTCTTAATAAAATTAAAAGGAGGGATTGTCCTAAATTGAGGTATTCTTCAAGATTCTTTGTAGTTATATTTGTTTCAGGCAGTGCTACTTCCCATGCTTTTAAGTATCACTTCTCCAGGGTTAAACACATTTTGGCTTTCTCCTTTCCTTCAATAGGAAGCAAGCACTTTATGGTCCTGGGGTGGTAACACCAAAGTGAGGCAACACTGCTGTTATCCTAGTGAAGAAATTCAGTCGGAACCCAAAAGCATGGTCACATCGCAGGGAGAAAAGTTGCTGTTAAATTAAGACAAAACGGTAGAAGGAGAGGTTCACTGAAAGACAGGTCACTGAAAAAGAAAAAAGACTGGAGAAGGGAAAAGGAGAGGAAAGATTCAGGAAATTAGGAGGAAAACACTAACAAGGGCAGCAGCCTACAGTGAACTTGCCTGCTGAAAGAGGCCTAGCTGTACCCGAGAGGCCTAACCAAGGGACCGGAGGCCCATTGAAGAGGAACCAGAGTGCCCCCCCATATGACAGAGCAGCCACGCATGATCATAAAGGTGTTGTTGGAGGACTTCTAGGCTAACAGAGGCCTATCTGAAAGGCCGAGCGGCCCAGCGACCCAACCCGGCCCAATGAAGTGTAGACTGGCATTGCAAACTGGGTGACGTAGAGCACTGGCATCTCGAGTGGTGGAGAGGAGGTGGCCGACGGCAGCGTGAGTCAGCAGATTAGTAAGGCAGGAAAGATAGGGATGAATTTTTAGGGAGAGAGCAGAAAACTAAAAGCAAATTTCTTGTTGAGGAGAAAGCAGCCCTTCCCTTTGTTAAATAGCCCTATCCTAACGTTAACTTTTAACTTCAATATAAACTACTATTTTTTTCTCTTAAAACCAAAGGGCATACTACCACATACTTTTATCTATACCAAAATACAAAAACACAAAAACAAGCACACAGGAAGAAAAAAGGATAGAAAAAATAGGCAAATTACCTAGAACAGAGAAGCTAGAAACAAGGCAAACAGCAAAGCACATCCACCAACCAAAAAGAGGTATTTTCAAACAACAAACTCATGGGACAGGTGACTGATACTATTGTGGTATGCAATACATGTTCCATGTATGTGCCTATGCCCAAAGAACACCCAAACTATACATGCATTAGATGTGAATTATGTGAACTACTACAGGAAAAAGTAAGGAACTTAGAAGCAACTCTAGCCAAACCCCAATGTGCAAAAGAAAGCTCCACCCAAACTGAACCAAATAATGAACAAATAACTCCTAGAGGATTCGACCCTACTGATAAACCCTTGGAGGAAAACAAATGGAGGTATGTCACACATAGAAGGAAACACAATACTCAAAGAAAGAAGCAGCATACAACTAAAAAACCCCTTCTGCCAATCCAACCCAACCAGAAGCAGCCCCATTAAAACTAAGCAATTGATTTCTCCCCTTAGATCAGGCATGTCAAACTCACAACATCATGTGATATCGCGCAACGTATCGGGACATTTTCCCCATTGCCAGCAATGGGGTGGGTGCAGTTTCGGTGTGATGCATCTGGCCCAGGGGCCAGCAGTTTGACATGCCTGCCTTAGATGGAAACATTCAGACCCACAACCTCTCCCCCAAAGAATACATGCAGACACCTAGCAAAGAAACAACTTCAAATATCTCTAAAAAGTCACATCAACAAACACACCTGAGATAAACATAAAAGCACTCCAAACTACAGCCCCCCAAAAAGGAAGGTGAGTGTTGGTAATAGGAGATTCTCTCCTCAAAGGAATAGAATCATCCATCTGCAGACCAGACATACAATCTAGGGAGGTATGTTGTCTCCCTGGAGCAAAAATCAAAGCTGTGGCTGAGAACCTAACCAAAATAATTACTACCCCTTCCTCCTCATCCACATTGGAACAAATGACACAACAAACAACCTGAGTCCAATAGTGAGAGATTACAAACAACTTACTAAGCAATAAAGTTAAGAAGCTAGGAGCACAAGTAGTGTTCTCATCAGTATTCCCAATGAAAGGCCAACACCCATTGAGAGAAAAAAGAATTTTAGAAATAAACCATTGACTAAAGGGTTGGTGTCACCAAGAAAGCTTTGGTTTCCTGGATCATGGACTGCATTTCCTATGCAAAGGGTTCTTGGCAAGGGATGGGCTACACCTCACGAAAACTGGGGGAAATGTACTCAGAAAAAGACTGGCCAACTCATCAGGAGGGCTTTAAACTAAAATTGAGGGGGAAAGGGGACCAATCTCTAGAATCTCTAGAACCCAAAACCAATCAAAAAATCCAAGAAAACAAATCAAACAATGAGGTAGGCAATGATGAGAAAAAAAGAAAAACTCAAACAACAATCAGGAGATGCAGGAGACATATGCACGGACAGGCATAAAAGTCTTAAATGCTTATATACAAATGCTCAAAGCTTGGTGAACAAACAGGGTGAACTAGAAGCAATAGTACATGAGGGAAGGTATGACATAGATGGCATTACAGAAACCTGGTGGGATGAAACCCACAAATGGAGTGGACTGATGGATGGATACAAATTGTTGAAAAGAAACAGGTCTACAAAAAGAAGAGGGAGAGTTACACTATATGTAAGAGAACACTACATATCTACAGAAATGCACATGATCAAAGATAAAATCTCTCCAAAATGTATGGGTCAATATAAAAGAGAAAAAAAGTGACATTGCCATAGGTGTATATTACAAGCCACCCAACCAATTAGAAGAAATAGATGAACTCTTTGCCAACCAGTTAACAAATGTATGTAGGAAGCATACCACAGTAGTAATAGGAGACTTCAACTATCCAGATATCAATTGAGAGACAAACTCTGCAGTGAGCGGGAGATCAAACAGATTCCTAACTGACTTCTGGTTAGGCATCGCAGTGTAACAGGTGCAGGAAGATAGGGCTCCGTCTTCCACATTCAATTTCACCCCACTGGGGACCTAAAAAGTGTCAAAAGTCGCCCTGGAGACAATAAGTAGTCCTCAATAGCACCATATCCACATGAAGTAAGATTATGGTCTATTTTATCAAATGCATTACTGAAATCTAAGTATACTACATCCACAGCATTTCGCTGGTCTACTAGTTTAGTCACTTTATCGAAGAATGAAATAAGATTGGTTTGGCATGATCTGTTTTTAACAAACCCGTGCTGGCTACTAGTTATAACTTTGTTTGCTTCTAGTTGTTCGCAGATCTGTTTTTTTATTATCTTTTCTAGATGAGGGAATTGAAGGGGAACTCATCAAATTTGCAGATGACACCAAATTGACAGAAGTAGCCAACATCCCAGAAGACAAACTCAGGATCCAAAAAGATCTTGACAAACTTGAAACAAAATTAGTTTCAATGTGGAGAAAAGCAAAGTTTTACATTTAGGCAGGAAAAATCAAAGGTACAAGTACAGATTGGACGAGACTGGCTCAAAAACAGTAACTGTGAAAGGGACCTTGGAGTCCTAGTGGACGATCACTTGACTATGAGCCAGCAGTGAGCAGCAGCCGCCAAAAAAGCTAATACAATCCTAGGTTGTATAAACAGAGGCATAGAATCACGATCACATGAAGTATTAGTACCGCTTTATAAAACCCTAGTAAGACCACACCTGGAATACTGCAGCCAATTTTGGTCACCATATCACAAAAAACATATTGAGAGTTTGGAAAAAATTCAGAGAAGAGCAACTAAGATGATCAAAGGCCTGGAGACTAAAACATACAAAGAATGGCTGCGGGACTTGGTTTTGGCTAGTCTAAAGAATGCTGGGAAAGATTGAGGGCAATAGAAGAAGGGGACGACAGAGAATGAGGTGACTGGATGGAGTCACTGAAGCAGTAGCCATGAACTTAAATGGACTCCAGAAGATGGTAGAGGACAGGAAGGCCTGGAGGAACGTTGTCCATGGGGTCGCGATGGGTCGGACACGACTTTGCAACAACAACAACAACAAAGAAAAAAAGAAATAAGGGAGACATGATAGCAGTATTCCAGTATTTGAGGAGCTGCCACAAAGAAGAGGGGTCATGTTATTCACCAAAGTACCAGAGGGAAGGACAAGAAACAATTATTGGAAACTGATCAAAGAGAGAAGCAACCTGGAATTAAGGAGAAACTTCCTGACAGTGAGGACAATTAACCAGTGGAACAGCTTGCCTCCAGGAATCATGGGCGCTGGAGATTTTTAAGATGCTAGACAGTCACTTGTCTGAGATGGTATATGTTCTCCTGCCTGAGCAGGGGGCTGGACTGGAAGACCTCCAAGGTCCCTTCCAGCTTTATTCTATTCTAAAGGTGAGAGAAAGTTGGGAACCTCAAAAAATGATTTTAAAAATTATCAGTAATCTTTTATGGATGCTTCTTGCTGTGAGGTTTTGTAGATTGCTTTGGGAATGCTGATTCTACCCTAATACAACAAATATAAAGCCAACTCACGTAGTTGACTAGGTCAGAAATGGCTGTGGTGGAGCCTGTGATGGCTTAATGTCCACTGAGAGATCTTGGATTTTGCTCCTGGTACAAGTAACCCCATAAGATTTTCTTAATGATTGGTTTGAAAAGAGATTAATTTCTCCTACTAAGTACAGTCCTGCAGTTGAAGCAAAATTCCTATTGCCATAGCCAACAAGTGCTTTGATTGATGATTCAGGACTATAACACAACATAAATATAGCTTTGCTGAAGGGTTTGAACTATACACATATTTATAATAACTTATTTAGAGAGGAAAGAGCTCATCCAGACTCACATAACAGAACAAAATGAAGTGAAATGCACAAGTTATTTCTTTGACTTTGTGCTGGAGCAAAATATCTTCCAAAAATATGTGTACTTTCCACCACATATCCTCTTTCCTAATGAGGAGCACAGAAGTATAGGATTGGTATTTAGAGGGGCTCATTCTTCAGTATTGGGGGACTCTTCTTCAAAGAGAAATGTTGAGTTTGCCCAAGGAATGTTTGCTGCTTTCCCTAAATGGATGTCTTCACCTTTCTTACCCAATAAAATAAGATGAAGAGATAGCAACTGGGCCACAGGAACACATTCAAAAGTCATCTTCATTTCAAGTGGAATGAAATCCAGTCAGTCCTGCACTGAATCTCATCACTGATCCTCATGAACTAAGAAGACATTTCTGAGAAATACCCAGAGTCTCCTCCTCCTCCTAATCTCTGTGTTTGGGGAATGCTTATCCCCTGACTGATCTTTTCATCAATGAACCCATGATATAAAACAGGTCTCCAAAGCTTTAGACAAAAGCCTTTGGAGGCCTATCTGGAGATATAAAGGAATAAACTTTCAGCAAAAATATTCATATGTACTACTGTGCTAGTCCCAAGACATTTTTCCTCCCACCTTAGGTGGGATCTTACCTTTTGGCCAGATCCACAAAATGGCTTATTAAAAAGCAAGAATTTGTTATTATTTTTTATACAATTGGGAGAAGCAAAATATTTTAGTGGCTCTGGGAGGAATGCCTATCTCATTGATAAAAATATTTTTAAGAAGGCCTTCATAGTATATTATATTGCTTGCTGTTTGTAGTACATTGTCCATATTTAAAATGCTTTTAGTGTAGTTGTTCATCAATGACTCGACTACATTTTGTATTTGAGTTTTGCAGTCATCTTTAAATTTTTATGTGTTGTGAGTCCTATAATCCTGTGGAAAACAGATAGGATATCAATATTTTAGACAACAAATTACATCAGATTACTCTTTTCCCTGAAAAGGTAATATAAAAATCCAGTCATGGTTCTTGGTGCATAGAAACATTTATTTAATTATGTCTGCGTACATATAGTATGAAGGAAATGTAATGGCAATCTACCCTCAAGATATCAGCTCAAAGAAAATTGATCTCTATCTCTTAAGATCTTGGGAATTCTGCTTTTATTTCTGCTGCTGAGAGGTATTTGATATTACTGGTTCTTAATAATTTGCAGACTAGGTTTTCAGCTGATGCCAACCAATTATTTTTTTAAAAAATGGATTAGTACAAGAGAGTTTACACAGATGCATAATGCTTGTTCACATGATAGATCCAATCACAGTGGCTGCTTGATGAATGGAATAGAATAGAATAGAATAGAATAGAATAGAATAGAATAGAATAGAATAGAATAGAATAGAATAGAATAGAACCTTGGAGGTCTTCTAGTCCAGCCCCCTCTCAAGCAGGAGAACCGATACCATTTCAGACAAGTGACTGTCTAGTCTCTTCTTAAAAACCTCCAGTGATGAAGCACCCACAGCTTCTGAAGGCAAGCTGTTCCACTGGTTAATTATCCTCACTGTTAGGAACTTTCTCCTTAATTCCAGGTTGCTTCTCTTTTTGGTCAGTTTCCAACCATTGTTTCTTGTCCTGCCCTCTGATGCTTAGAGAATAATCTGACCCCTCTTCTTTGTGGCAGCTCCTCAAATACTGCTATCAGGTCACCCCTGTTTCTTCTTTTCTTTAGACTAGTCAAACCCAAGTCCTGCAGCCGTTCTTCACTATTATTGCTACTATTTTCAATTTATTAGTCACAAGTACTGTGGAAGGATGGCTACTTTGTAGAAAAATGCAGACCACCTTGGGATAGATATGTTTTGATGTGCTAAACAGGCACTTCACTCCTCTTGGCTAACCTGTTAACCACATGTAGGGAGCTGTCTGGAGAAGATAAAAAACAGCCAGTAAGAAACATTGCAGTCATTAGACCAAATGTTTAGAGACCATAGAGACCAAATGAATCAGTGCTAAGATTTAAGCATTGACCATCTGAACATGAAAGGATTCCTGATAAGGGAGGCATGGTTAATTTAGGATAAAAATTGGTTGCACATTATGCCCATAGCATTGGAAGAGGAAAGATGCTGTTTTCAACTTTTACTGAGCTAAATATTCCAGTTGTAGATTCTGTCTTATAGAAATAATGTATCAGTTCTGATTTATTTTCTATTTTGTAACAGTTTTTTACATTATCTTGAAAGCTCAGTGGGTAATAAATATTTTAGACTAATAATAAAATTAAAATAATTTAATTATAATAATTCTTATTGTATTTTTTCCCCTCTTAGATTGTTGTAGAAAGCTCCCCACAATATAGGAAGTCAATTATCTCTTTAGATAAATTGGTTGTCTTTTCCCAGATCTTGGAACTCAGGGGTATACAACTTCTTAACATGGAAGTTATGTCTAGGTGCTATAAATAATTTTAACTAAACTTGCAGAAGTTTCATTACCCAACTAGGTAATTACCATCCCTAGTTGGGAAACTTCTGCAAACAAACAACCAAACTCAGGGAGTGGCAAGGACTCCAATTGAACTTTGAGCTACATATATTTTCATCTATTGGTAATGTCTCTTATTACCTTTCTTTTTTCCAGTTATTACCTTTCACTCTGCATTCTTCTTCCAATGCCAAATAACCTGTTTACCAGTTGCTGAATAGTTGCAAGCATTAGTGATGTTTGCAACTTAATTATGTATACAATCTGGAATATAACTATATTTTAGAAATCAACCAGACATTTTTTTAGATCAGAACATTTACAAAATAATCAAAACAGGACCAAAACAATTCTAGTAGGACAGAATAACCTCTTTCAAATTTGGACCTCCTAATTTCCTAGGTATTTGTTATACAGAATTTGGAGAAAACCCCCTTAATAGTTCAAAAGGGTCAAAGCTACTTCCAATAAACCACATGTAACAAAACACACAACTTTAAACAGTATGTTTGCACATGTTTGTGTGTGTATGTGTGTGTGTATATGTGTGT
>NW_015387004.1:183724-221106 GCF_001527695.2 Protobothrops mucrosquamatus | reverse complement strand
CTTATCCATCATACCAGATATTTTATTTACATAGCCTGAGGCTGGATACATAAACATACACCTTGCAAATCAAATAGGAGGAATAATACCACTTAGCCTTTAAGTAAATCTTAGTGCTTATGTTGCTAAATTCTTGGAAACATTCCTGTAGGAGACTAAATCCCCATTTTCATTTGGTCTAGTCCAGGCAAAGAGAATGTGATAACAAGCATGCTATTTGCTTTTAAACTTAGCATTTGAGCAGCTGCCAACTTAACCATCTGCTTACACTCTTCAGTGCAAGGATGGTAAAACTGTTGATTTCTTGATATTGCTGCGGTACAGATGATTGCATATTATTGGCTGTACCAGGCAGGAGTGTTAGAGGCTCATAATTACTCTCCAATGTAGGATGATGCTCTGAAAATTCCATGAATCCTGACATTTTGAAATTCACCTAAAAGGACTTGGTGGAAAAAAATAAATACCATAACAGACATTATTAGTGATATATCTCAGAGAGCAGTGGCCTCCTGTCATTGCCTTGCATTTCTAAATCTTGTAAATAGATGGTTCAATTAATGACTTTTGACAATCTTCTCATATTTCACAAGAGTTCTATTTTGTGAAATTAATTTGGAGTGTTGTGGGATAACTCCTTTATCATTCTTATATTTCTTTCCACAATCCATTGTACTGAAAATCGTCAGCCATCCATCTACGCATGCCAAAACCCTTTTCTCCCTACAAGTATCCACACCAACTACAGGCAGTCACCATTTTTCAGGTAGCAGAATACTTTTTTGCAATCTGGATTCATTAGAGGATACTGATGGTGGGTTGCTTAGTTTGACTAATGCATATGATGTTTTGTGAGTGTCAACACCAGCACATCAAATATAATCAATTGTGGGAAGGGAATTATCAAGATTGAATTGCTACAATGCCTTTTAGTTTCATCATCTTGCCAAAGAAAAGTGGGGAGAGAATGGAATGGCAAAAAGCTGTTCATGGACCTTGAGAGCCTGCACCATGCCAAGGTCACTGCCACAGGTGCTCAATGGAGAAGTGAACTTTTTCCCATAACAAAAAGAAATATTATTATTGGACAATGTGAACACCTGGTGGGTGGGCAAGTGGGAATTCAATGTTTAACTAACAAGCTTTCGCACAGGAAACCTCAGAGTTGGTTTCGCTTCTTCAGTTCTGTCATTGTCAGGTTTGTTGTAGAGTTGACAGCTGTACTCAATAAAGTTATGCCTGCGGGGATTTAATTGCCTTGAGGATTCCTTTTGTTTGGTTCACTAGGAATTTCTCATGCTAAAAATATCTTGGCAATAGGTGCTACTTTCGCTTACTGGTGAAATATCCTACTTACTTACTGGCCAGTGATGGCAAAGCATGAGCAGGCCCTATACATGATAGAAATGTGAATGCTCTGATCCTGCCTTGGATTACTGCAATTCAACCACACTATGAATGACAAAATCCAACTTCAAGTGGGAGTCACATCAATCATAACAAAATTGTGGGAAAGAAGACTTAGATGGAATGGACACGACGTACACAGTAAAGAAGACTTAGTGGCGAGGACAGCCATGCATCTGGACTCTGATGGCCAGCAAGCCCGTGGCAAACCCAAGAAACAGTGGATGGATCGCATCAAGGAGGACCCCTGAAGAAGCCTGGATGCCTGGATCGAGCCAAATGGAGATGGCTTTGCCAATAAGTGGACCCTGCCATAGCGTTGGAATAATGTGAAGGAGAAGGAGGAGAAGGAGAAGGAGAAGGAGAAGGGGAAGAGAAAGAAGAAGAGGAGGAGGAGGAGGAGCTACTTTTGCTTTGTTGTCAAATTCTTCCTCCATTTTCAGAGATTGTATGTAGCATTTTATCAAATCATCTAAAAATACACACTGTTTTAGACATATATTTTATTTTGGGCGGAGTTTTTTTTTTAAAAAAAAATTAAAATTAATAGTAAGAAAAATAGTTTTATTATATCAGGCAAGGCAAGATGAAGATGCAAGACATGGAGGGCTCTTTCCAGCCACAAAGGGCAAGGAATTGGGTGCTATCCTAGAGAAAGATGAAGAAAACGAAGAAGACTGAATTAGAATTAGCGTGATTAAATGTTAAATGTTAGCGTGATTAAAATAATCAGGGAAGGCTTTAACTATTGGGAGCTTGTGCGATGCACTTACATAGCTGAGAATGTTTCTTATCAGGATGCCTTACAAGTGGCCAGTGCCTAATCTATAACCTGACAGCTTTTATGTACTACACCCTTCACTGATGGGTTTACCCAGCCACTCATTTGACCTGTCAAAGAAAAATTGCAAATGCCTTCCCTGATTAGTTTCCCTGGCTGATTACCCTGCAGTTGCACTCAGGGGATTAAGTTCTTTCTATAATGGATTTAACACCTACATATATCATTCTGGAGAAACATTTAGAGTTTGAACTGATGCATATGAGCTACTTACACCAATTTCATCTTTAGAAGAAAAAAAATGAAGCTAAATGTAGTCTTGAATTATGGTGACCTCCAGAAAAAAAAGAAGCATGAACTGTAATATATTAAGTCCCAAATTCAATTCTTCCATCTCTGGTTTAAAAGGATCTTGTATGTCTCTCAAGAAACATAGTTTCTAACAACACTACAGAACCATTATTGCTAGTGCAATAATAAGCTTTATTAGGAAAAGTAATACACATATACAGGAAAGACTGTACATATATCCCGCCCTGAGTCCTACGGGAGAAGGGCGGGATATAAATTCAAATATAAAAAAATAAATAAAAATATAAAAATGAAACAATAAAACAATAATTTTGTAAGGATATGTTACACTGAATGGTCTTTCTGGTGAATATGTATGTAATTGGGACAACTGGAAAGCCAGTATTTCTCAAATTTAGCAACTTTAAGATGTGTGAACTTCAACACACAGAATTCTCCAACCAACCATTCTGGTGGTTGGAGTCCACATATCTTAAAAGGTGAGAAACACTGATGCAGACTGTAAGTTCCTGGACATCCCAAAGGTGCTTTTTCAAAAGGCAGCTGGATTTTCTTCCCTTTCTTGACTTTTGAAAAAGCACCTTTGGGACAACCATGACCTGGATGACTGAGAATCTTCAATGACAAGTTCCTGGACAGTGAGAGCAACAGCACAGAACATGGCTACCTTCCTGGAGATATCTACAGTACATGCATGTCCACCAAAAGAAGCAGCACTTTGTCCTCATCTGACCTGCTACATCAGTTTAACAATAAAAGGGTTATTGTGTTTGAGCACTAACTGTTATTGGACAGGGAATAGAACTTGTGTGATGGATCCAATATCTTTTTCGAATTGAGAGGGCCATATTCAGACCTGAACTGTGGTGATGTTAGCTTTTGCCCCATCTTTTTCTTGGAATATTGATACAATGTAATGAAGGTTGCATAACGATGAGTTAGACAGTAGGGCTACCAGATCCATCCAGAAAAAACCAGGCTATCATTAAATAATTGCCATCTTTCCTGCTATTTTGTGTCACTGAGATTTTTGTGGCCCATTTTTGGTAGAGCTTTCAGATGGATCAGTGCCAAATCACTGGAAAACAGCTTTTTTTCCAAAAGTTTTGCTTTCTGAAAAAACTTTTGTTAATTATGTTATAACCCTTCAAAATGAACACAAATATAATTTCAAAATGACTGTATAATGTAAGAATCTTGAGAAATATGAAATTAACTTTTAATGGCTATAATGTACTTAATTGCATAATGTTTCTGACACACTGCACGAGTTCAATAGGGCTAAAGTGTTTCACTGCTAATTTTTGTTTGTATTCAGTGTCCAAAGCATTTCACTGCAATGTCCAACAATAGTCAGCCACCATTGATGGATTCCAATTACCCTGATACTGTTTCTCCATTGTGGCAATGTTCTGGTGAAACTTTTCATCATGTTCATCCTTACTGCACTTAGATTTTCAGGAAACAAGTCCAAGTGTGAATGCAGAAAATGAATCTTCAGTGACATATTGCACTTCGTAGTCTTGTATGTTGTAAGAAATTTGTCAACCAACTGAATATAGCTTGGTGCTCTGTAGCTGCCAAGAAAATTATCAGTGACACCCTTGAATGCTTTCCAGATGATTTTCTCTGGCCCCACTAACAGATCTATAAGATACCCGAAAAGTGTTCAGGAAGCAAAAACTTTGTTGTCCAGTGTATAGTATTTTGTTTTTAAAATGGGTGTCTACAGTACTTCTAGATTGGTAGTTGCCCCCCCCATCAAACTTGCCCCTCTAAATTACATTTTTTCATGGGCTCATTAGAATGCCTTATGGCAGCGATTCTCAACCTATGGGTCGCGACCCCATTTGGGGTCGATCGACCATTTCACGGGGGTCGCCAAGCAAGGCTGTCCGCCATTTTTTCCCCTTTTCCAGCGGGTGCCTTACCTCCCTTGAGCTAGGTCAGCTGGTGGTCAGCCTGCTCCGTCTCTGCCGCTTGCCAGCTACGCCTCGGCCGGCGCAGGGGGCGGAACCACGCATGCGCGGCGCTCCCGGGCAGGGAAAGTCCTCGACTTACAACCGGTTGGGTAGTCCTCGACTTACGACTGGTTTAGTCCTCAACTTACGACCGGTTTAGTCCTCGACTTACAACCGGTTTAGTCCTCGACTTACGACCAGTTGGGGGTCGCGGCATTAAAAAGGTTGAGAACCACTGCCTTATGGAATGTTTAAACTTCCCTTTCCAAGGTTTCAAAATCACATGTCAATTTTTCCTTATTATTCAGGATGAAAAGCAAACAGAACACAGAGCAGTTGAATAAACTCTATGATTGATGTTTTTTAGCTGGAAGCCCTTTTCTATAGATTAAAGGAAGGGACCCAAGAGACCAAATGTTAATTTCTTTGTTCTTGCTACTGAGGCTTTCTTGTTATATGTGCTGGTATCAGGTGGTTTACAGTAATCCTGGATTGGATGGTGGCAGCTGGCATTAGAGGAGAATTGTGCCAAGATTTGCTGACAGTAGAGCTTGCTGCAGACAATTTAGGTATCAACTATTTCAGGGGAAAACATATCTGCTTGAATAAATAAGGCTAATTAGCATGGTGCTGTTTCTAACATTTGTTCTAATCTTAACTATATTGCTTTTTAAAAAAAAACAACAGATCCATTTAATCCTATATAGACATGAATACTGCGGTGGGAAGCTTCTCACATCACAGGAAAAGACCCCCCAAAAGAGCAAACTAAATAAAAATAAAAAATACCACTAAAAGGAGGCATTCTGAAGAGTCATTTTTGAAAATAGCTATAAGTAGCAAATTAACCAGGTATCTAATGAAGAGAAGGATGAGGGGTGACATGATAGCAGTGTTCCAATATCTCAGGGGCTGCCATAAAGAAGAGGGAGCCAAGCTATTCTCCAAAGCACCTAAAGGCAGGATAAAAAGCAATAGATGGAAACTGATCAAAGAGAGAAGCAACCTAGAACTAAGGAGAAATTTCCTGACAATGAGAACAATTAACCAGTGGAACAACCTGCCTCCAGAAGCGGTGAATGCTCCAACACTGGAAGTTTTTAAGAAGAGACTGGACAGCCATTTGTCTGAAATGGTATAGGGTTTCCTGCCTGAGCAGGGGGCTGGACTAGAAGATCTCCAAGGTCCCTTCTATTCTATTCTATTCTATTCTATTCTNGGCCAGTCTAGTTACATCAGTACCATAGAGAACAAAATCCATAGGAACCTATGCCAGGACCTCTGATTTGGAACAGGGCCTTTTCTGATGCCTTTCAAAGGCTGCTGCTGAAAGACAATCTTCATCCATTTAATGGATCTTTCAGGCATCGAAAATTGTGGGTTTCATATGAATTTTTTTTCATCCTGTGCAAATGAGCCATGGCTAGCTGTTAATAATAACATAGCAGTGTGAAGCATACCTTAGGAAACCTGAAACAGCAAAAGCTTGACTCCAAAGCTTGGGTCCACTTTCCCAGCAAATGTATTATGGTCTGCAAACCAGAGCCAATTGTCAGCGAGGTCTCAAGCAAAATTGCTCTTGGAAAGGGTGGTGCCTTGCAGACTCGGATGATTCCTGGTGGAAAACGTGGCAAGGATATTATTTTCCATGGAGAGAATCCCACTGGAACTCAAAACCCAATGTCAGCCCAGGGAACTTGAACCCACAGAAAGCAAACTCAGGAAGCAGATTTTACTGTAATGCCTGTAAACTAAAACTGCTGCATGTCACATGGCTCCATTTCCTTGAAAGCTTTTGCTTTACGTCCCCTCTATTAAAAGAAAGGTGTTTTTTTTCTAAATGGTACAATTTATTTAAAAACCGGTCAATGTGAGTAAACAGACATTGATATTTTCTAGGAGAGGAGACTTTACTTGCCCTTGCTTATAGCAATTTTAATTTGTTCCTTAATATATTTAAACTGAAATTCAAATGAATAGCTTTCCAAAAATGTCTTTCCTCTATGAAAAAGTCGTCTATTTTTCTCTCCTACTTTAAGCCCTTTGAGATTCCTTTCACATTTCTTTGGTAGAATTTCATTATTGGAACTGATGGACAGCTTTATTGCTGCTGGTGGTGTTTTCTGTTACACATTTCTGTTCCTCTGAAGTCTACAGGACTATTCACTCTAATTTGAAAAAGCTTAATCTAAGGAGTGTGACTGTGCAAACCATTTGAATTAGTAGGACAACCAGGACCAATTTTCACAAAAGGAAGCTTTGCAAAAGATGTGGCTGCTTTAATCATCTGAAAAGAGGTATTTTGCTCATGTTCCCACATGCTGTGAAACCTGTCATTCATAGTTTGCACCATCCTAATAATGAGTTTCTTCATGAAGACATCTTTTGGGATATAACTGAAGCGCATGTGCACAGACATACAAATACACACAGATAGACACATATTTTCATTGAAAATAACATCCCAAAGTTTTTGTATGCATCAGACTGAACAATGTATTGAAAAATGCAAAATAAACTCTTAGTGCACACTAAATTGCTGCTAATCCTGTTGGATTGAAGATGTACATAAACCCCAGTGAATAAGTAAACAAAATAATTCATCCACAGGGTTAAATAATATGCTTATTCAGAGCATGTCACAGAATCCATGCAAGGTTAAGAGTACTAGAATAATTTCTTCCTTTAAAAAAAAAAATACTAACTTTCTTTGAAAACAATACACGCTATGCAGTGCTGAGATTCAGCCAGTTCACACCACTTCGGCATAACCGGTAGCTAATTTTTTGTTGCCCAGGCCCAGAATAGACTTCTGGAAATGGCATCCACAAAGAGAACCGGTTGTTCACATATTCGAATCCCACCACTGACGCTATGGCTGACTTCTACCATATTGGCATCTTGCACACAAGTTTTGTATGAAAAGACAGACAGGTCTATGCATGCAATGAAGCCACACAGCTGGTTGCACCATATGGCCTTTCTGTAGAGACAGGTTAACATGTAAGCATGTTTGCCACACATCAGACTTTACATAACATTACTTGCCTGTTGCTGCTTTGATTAAACCGAGGTTTGCTATTGATAGGCTGGCCAAGTACATGATGCAGGAACAAGGGTGGACTGCTTTGTAGATTTTGAACTCATGTGTAAGCTGTTCCTCATAGGAGCCATCCTTACTGGTGTCACCCTTGATGGTGATTTGCCCAGTTTATTTGTTTTTCAAAAGACTAAAGCTATATAAAAAAGACTTGCTGTTTCATAATGATTAGAGATCTGGAGAGGTGGTTTAAATTCTTAACCAAGTCATTTCTTGCTTATCTTATTTGCTTTTATTTACCTCATAGGTTATAGTGAAGGGAAAAAAACTACTATGAATGCTGTTTCAAGACAAGCTCAGAGTAGAAGTTCATACATCTTGAGGCTGCTGAGCCGGACAAAACCAATTTTGCACAGGTATGCATTTGGAGCAAATTGGTGCAGCAAATGCTATAGGGTAGACTCAGATTCTTTCCCACAAGTAAAACTATTCCTGGAAAGTGGCAGTATGTTTGTTGATTGATATGTCAACCTGAGATTGTTTCTTCAGCTGTAAAGGTGAGGGGGGGAGACTGGCAAAATTGATGTCAGTCCAAGCAAGAAGCACCAACCATGAGTAATAACACTACTTTTATTTAAGATTACAGTAGCAGATTGTTACAAGTCTGAAAGTACATCTCTCCCCATTGCCTAGTCTATTGCTCCTCCTCTTCCTGTCTCTCGAGGACATTCTCACAGACCTTTACAGTACTACAATACACTTCCTTTCAACGGTACCCCTGGAAGAGTCAAAACAGGCAAGATGGTGGTTGCTGCACTACAATCAAAGTCATACTTTATTTGTAAACATACCAACATTGCATATACAAAATGGCAGGGTTTTGATCATCTTGCCTGTTTTGACCTCCCTGAGGCTACCCCTCTTTCCAATTATGCCCCCCACACTTCTGATACTTAATAGCTAATCTTACCATCCACAAATTGTCTACTCCTCATTAAAAGCTGCCATATAATTGATGACCACCTTTACATCCTACAATTGTGAATTCCATAGTCCAAGGATGTACTGCCTGTGTGTGTGCTGCATTTTTTCATCATCCGCACGTACTAACTTGTAATATTATGAAAGAAAATATATCTCCCTATCTATTTTCTCTCAGGTTATTGATCATTTTGAAAGAGTTAATATCCTGAGTTTTTCCCTGGCTGCACAATCTTTAAGTAGGTTGTGTACCTTAAAACAAAAGAAGGAGGTTACTTTAATTCAGTTTTTGCAAGCCTGTTATGTCTTTCTTAGCCATAGCTTTTCTTAACCTTGCCAAAATAATTTGAGCAATATGTTAAAAAGGTAGGGGAGTAGCTGAGCAATATGAGTTTTAGACTTTCCAGGCCTGATCCTCCCTCAAGTTAGACATAGGCCATTTTCTCATTCTTTTCTTTTTTTTCTGAAAAGGAAGGTTAAAAAAGAATAAAAATATACAAAGATGTTGTACTCTGGGTATGGTTATTCCATTATTCTAGTTGGGTTTTATTCAGTTATTATTTCATAGTTGTTACACTTCATCCTCCTTCTGAAAGTCCTGCTGAAAGATGGAAAATGTATGACTCAGATGAACATAGATCAACATTTTGGGGGGATTTTTTTGCATTGTAATTAGTATCACAAACTGCTTTAGTATTAATGAAATCCTAGCTGTAAGTCAGAAAACAGAGCATGCATAATTTTGTTTTCGTCTCTTGACTATAGAAAATGTAAGCCTATTGTGGTTCTCTAGTTTTTCAATCCATAATTAGTCCACATTTTGCTAACTGAAGCTGTGTCACTGATTTTTATTTAAAAGAAATAAAAAATTAAAGGTTTTATGCTTTAAGCAAATCTATTTATCATTACTGTTATCACAGATGGATGAGTCTGCCTAATCAGCTTTGTGGCTGGTTTTCCATTTCTAATAATAATAATAATAATAATAATAATAATAATAATAATAATAATAATAATAATAATAATAATAATAATAATAATAATAATAATAATAATAATAATATGATGATGATGATGATGATGATGATGATGATGATGATGATGATATGAAATAATATGACATTTGCAGGATAGTAGTAATATTATAATGCAATGAAGCATGCCAAATGTTGTGCTAGGTTTGGAAGTTGCTCTGAGACAGAAGACATTACAATTTTTTTATTTTTAACTACTAAGTGTCCTTCTTTATGAGCTACCTCATTACCGCTCATCATTGGAAAGGAAAATTATCTATAACCAGTCCATGATAAAAAAAATTACATGCATACATCAAAATTACATATCATCCTACATTTTTTTAAAAAAAGAAATGTCACATTTCTTTTGATTTAAACTTTTTACATCTTGTATAAACTTTCCCAACTTTGATCCAAAAAAGTTTGAGAGGAATAATAGTAGACTCAGTGAATTTCAGGCCTGTTCATGCCATGAAGCAGTCCACAACAGATTTTGGAAGTTCTTGTGACTCTAGAAATGCATAACAAACTTCTTCAATATCCTTAGAAAAAGAAGTCATTTATTGCAATTCAACTTTTTAAGATAAAGACCCCCATAGGGTTTCTTTATCACTTGCTTAGTTTATGTTACAAGCAATCATTGTAAGCATTTTGTATAGTTTTTCCCCAACATTGTTTTTCCAAATCCATCTTGACTTTGGAATACAAGTTAAAGCCTAGGCTTTTGGTTAAGACTGTGCCATATTCTGAAGGGATGCCTGAAGGTTTGTTTGAAATATCCCTTTGAAGAAACTTCACAAAACAGTACTCCCACCTTGATGAATGATAAGCCAACTCACAAAGATTTGTGGGACAGAAATGTCAGTAATTTCAGTAACCAAGGACAGCTTGAGCTCAAGGCCATAGGATAAAAGAGTCCATTGAAAGTTGGGAAGAAGCCACAACAGATTTAAACTGTTGTGGGAATAAGAGGGGAAACTGCAATCAAATCCTGAAAAGGGTCAAGCAACTGTTTGTTCTAGTTTACAATAAAGATTCTAACCTACATTGACAGGCTTCATTTAAGTCTGTCCCCTGTAGCCAGATTAAATCATGCAAAGGCAGGGAATTGACATTCACTTCCATGTCCCAATCTGGGCAACATAACACCTCCTATATGCTAAAAACAAAATGAAGCTGCTGCTTTGCTTGGTTTGCATTATCTTGAGTCTCTTGTATGCATGTGGAAGCTTCTTCTAGCTGCTGCTAGAATGGAACTGCTGGGTGGAAGGCCTGGAGTGGCATAACATGCCATATTGAGAATTCTGTTGCTTTATCATCTCATCAAAAATTATATTTGCAACTGTGCATGAAATGGTTTGTTGACCTCAGGCACTTGACATAGGCCTAGCATGGATTATTATGGTTTATATTGTATTCTGCTGCTAATCTTTTGCATTTCATGAGACTCATTGATTATATACACATTTTTATTAATGTGTTATTTTGAAGGGCCTTTGATGCATAAAATTGGATTTTTCAAATAACTACAGTGTAATTTAGAGGAAATGTGGGGTTCCTTCTAAAGAAAAACATCTAAGGCATTTTGAGAGAAGCCAAATGGAGGAATAAGTTCAAAGAAAACTCTCAGGGAAGTTTTATTTCTCCCCAGTTATGTTCTTTATGAACCGGTCCATAAATTAACAAATGTATTATCCAACCCATTTTAGATATTTAAAAGGAATTCTAAAACAGTCAATAGTTCATTTAATCTTGTCTGGATGGGCCAGTTTGAAACAAGAAAAATAAATGAAGTGGCTGATCAAATGAAATCATTCACAAGTTATTTTCTACAGAAAGTATTCTTCTTTTAAGAAGAAATGCACAATTGAACAGCCAAAATAAAAAGCTGGACCATAATCAGTAACTATATAGCTCTGGTGCAATTGTAATTATGGGTTTCTACAGAGCTAAACAGCTTGGTATTTATATTTGAAGGTTCCCGAAATATCATTTAACACGTGTCCTGGTTTGTAAGTCTAAAATAATAAGGAGTTTACTTGGTGATTCCATGGTGCTTACCACATATGTGTTCTGCCAATACATGATAGTAGTATACCCTATTATTAAGCGATCAACAATTCATCAGGTCATAGAAAGTATTTCTCAACATTTTGTCCAATCCACTGGGGCTATATTGGCAGCTCTGTGCAATTCTCAGCATCATATTGTTAAAGAAGATCTTCAAAAATCACATTTGTATATTTTGACTAGTACAGTGAAAAGAAAAGAAATTAAATGTGAAACAGTTCACTTGTTTTTTCTCTCCCCAAAAATAAGCCATGTGCTAGACAATAAATTTCATGGACCTCAGTGGATCTTCATATTTATAGGCCAGCATGCACCAAAATATGAACACATTTTCTTCCCTTCTTCTCCCAGTTTGGGTTGTCTTTTAAGTCAGGGTGTCAACAACACTGTCTCAAAGTCAAGAGGAATAAAAATAAACAGTAATGTTAATATTGCCAAACCATTGAGGCATGTGAAGTTTCAATCATCTTGTGTAAGAACAATGAGATCTTGCATGAAATTTAATATGAAACAAGGTGGTGACCAGTTCCAGGCCTGAATGTTTGAGTCTACCTGCAATCTTATCCACTGCTTCCCTATGAGGAAATCCTGTTGAACACAATAGTGGCTATTTCAATTTAAACATGCATAAAGTTATGCCATTGGTTTTGAAATCTCTTCATAATTGGATGCTTCAGGTAACAACTGTGAACCCACTAAGCACCTTTTAAACATATTTTAAGCTTTCCTGACACAAACTATGATAATGAAAAAAAATAAACCACAACAGTTTTCAAGATTAATGTCCAATCGAATTGTGAAAGAATAGAGCTCAACGCTGTGAAAGAAGGCCAGTGGTTTACTTCACACATGATCACTGGGTTTCAAATAGCAGAGAAAATGGAACCTTGTTATGTTAAAAAAGAACATTTATGCCGAGGATTAAATTCTAGGTGTAAACAGTATGACTGGTTTTTCTTGGGCTTTGCATCAATTAGTTGTTGCTTTGGCAATTCCTAGAAAGACCCACTCTTTTCAAGAGTTGGTTCGTGTGCAGACGTGAGAAGCGTTTTCCCAATTAAGCAATTAACTTTAAAGGGATGAAAGTAGATACTTTTAATTGCTGGCTTAACTCTGTGGTTTTTTGTAAATAGCACTGGAAAAAAATGTGTTATTAAATCTTGGACTGATTAGTGAAGAAAAGAAAAAGAACATATTTGCCTTGATTTGATTAGGAATGGAAAAAGGTGTTAGTGGGAGAGTCCTTGCCTTCATTCAATAAAGGATAGAAAAGTATCAGTAGAAAGTCTAACATTTTTGGGTCCAATGATTGTTAGTCAATGAGCAAGGTTTTGGCGTATATGAATGAAGAATTATTTGTTCTTATGTGAGTTTTGGATATGCATGGTGGAAATGTTATTTTTACAATATAATTTTCTTCATCCTTTAAACAATTACTCAAAACTTCTGTTCAATCAATAAAGGATGGTAAAAATCAGATTGAGTTATTACTTTGGTATTCTATTCATCTGCCAATGAGTTCCATACAATACAGACAGACCTACAGCTACGTATTGTATCCTCCCATCAGACTGAGACACTATTCACATTTGACATTAACTTATAATATGGCTTGTTTAGTTTGGGTGTGGAGTGTTTATAAAGCCAATCATTCTGATTTCTAAACTATGATTTACAGTTTAGCATGGTGCATAAACTATGCAGTTTAGCATGGTGTATAAATTGTGCTTTAATCATAAAACATAGTTAAACAAATCATGCTTACACAATGTAAACCAGTCTAGAATAATGAATTCTAGGTCATCCAGTAAGCTTTGAGGCTGAAGTCAATCAGAGCTTAAGAGGGGTTCTGTAAGGTTGACAAAAATGCAGAAAAATTCCAAGCCAATTTTTTTTCCAGGACAGTAGCCATATAAATCAGTAGTAGCAAAGCAAAAGCATCTTCATGGCCATTTTTCACAAGTCTTTAAGATGTCACAAATGTCTTCTTGTTGCAAAGTGCTGAAATAACTCCATTATGAGAAATATTGGGTTACATAAAGGAAGCAGGACTTCTCTGTAATAGTACATAGGATTTTGAATTAGCTATTTAGACACCTGGATCTGGAGATGGTCCATCTTTAGTCCTGAATGGGTTGCACCTCCTGCTTCAAGAGTAAGTGCAATTTAAAGTCTTCTTAAATTCACAGCTGCTGTTCAAAGAGAGAACACAAAGAACCTAGAATCATAAGGCTGGAAGGGATCCTGGAATCTTCTAGTCCAATCCCCTGCACAAAGCAGGAAACCTTACAACATCCCAGACAAATGGCTGTCCAATCTTTCCTCAAAAACCTCCAGTGATAAAGCACCCACAGCTCCAGGCTGCAAACTGGTCCATTGATTAATTATTCTCACTGTCAGGAAACAGTAAATCCAAACTGGAGCAAAATTCAGGAATGCATATGAAGAATGTGTTTTACAGATTCCTGAGTCTAGCTTGTAAATAGAAGAATTACAACATTTAGTGATGGGCATAAGTATTCGTGAGCTACACCTTTTGCTTTTTAATAAAATCTGGTAGTCTAAAAAGTCCAACTAGACTCCTAATTTTGGGATACCAAAGACTAACATGGTGTTCCTCCTACAAGACTTGGTGACTTTACAGCTTTCATGCTGTACATTTTCTTAATGTACGAGAAGTGGTTAAAGTTCCTTGTTCTATAAGACATCTTTCCTGGAGCTAATCTAAACTGAGCAAACATTTAGAACAGCAGGGGTTTTAAAAAATGGATTTTTGTATTTTGAGAACTTTTAATTTTCCCATATCTCTCAAATATACAAGGTTGTGTACAACAACCCAATAACTGAGTTGGGAGGCCTTGGTTTTTCCTCACATAAAGTAGGTTTAGAATCCAAACAGTTGTTTCTCAGAGATACACCTCTGAGTCAATATATCTCTGTTACTCTGATATTAAATTCCATTACTAGTAAATTAACCACCCACACAACAGATCAACAGGATTAGACAATGCATTAGGGAGGGTCAGATTTAATGATTCATCCACTCACCACTTCACTGCAATCTTTTTTACTAGGCTTGAGAACAGGTGTAGATATATAGGGTGGTCTTTTTGTCACCTCCTGACCCAGAGTTAATGTAGCTAGATTACATTACAATAGGGGAAATAGAATGATGGCTAGTGTATTGGATTTGGCAGGAAAAGATCCATATTAAAACTGCCATTCATTCTCAGTGAAGCTTACTGGGTGGCCTTGAGCAAATCCCTAATCCTCAAATGAAACCTCCCTCAAAGATGCTGTAATTGTGAAAGAACTGTAAAGATTATATGAATAGCTCTCGTTGATGTTATATGTAATGGTTAGCAGGAGTTCAGGCTCAATATCCATGAAATAAATTCAGATTTTATGAAGCATTTCTAACATTTTTTTTCTGGTAGGAAGAACTATCTTTATAAGGGTTGGACAGGATCACCATCAGATGGATTCATAACTGGCTGACTAAATGCATTCAACCTGTAGCCCTTAATGGAACTGCATCTCCATGAAAGGAAGTATGTAGTGGGGGTACCCCAAGGCTCTGCCTTAGGGCCAGTACTCTTCAATATCTTCATGAATGATTTAGAAGAGGGGCTAGAGGGGGAACTCAGATGACATTTTCAGATGACACCAAGCTGGAAAGAATAGCCAACACTCCAGAAGATAGACTTAAGATACAGAAGGATTTTGACAGATTTGAACAATGGGCCCTATTTAACAAAATAAAATTCAATGGTGAGAAAAGTAAGATTCTACATTTAGGCAAGAAAAACCAAATGCACAGATATAGTATAGGTGGTACCTGACTCAATAGTAGTAACTGCAAGAAGGATCTTTTTGGACAATCACTTAAATATGAGTCAACAGTGTGCTGCAACTGCCAAAAAAGCCAATGCAGTCCTAGGCTGCATTGACAGAGGGATAGAGTCAAGATCATGTGAAGTGTTACTACCACTCTACAATGCCTTGGTAAGATCATACTTGAAATATTGCATTCAGTTTTGGTCACCACAATGTAAAAAAGATATTGAAGCTCTAAAAAGAGTGCAGAGAAGAGCAAAAAAAATGATTAGGGGGCTGGAGGCTAAAACATATCAAGAACGGTTGCAGGAATTGGGTATATCTAATTTAATGAAAAGATGGCTATGGGTGACATGATGACAGTGTTTCAATATCTCAGGGGTTGCCACAAAGAAGAGGGGGTCAACTATTCTCCAAAGCACCTGAAGGCAGACAAGAAGCAATGGATGGAAACTAATTAAGGAGAACAGCAACCTAGAACTAAGGAGAAATTTCCTGACAAAAAAAATAATCAGTGGAACAATTTGCCTCCAGAAGTTGTAAATTCTCCAACACTGGAAGTTTTTAAGAAGAGATTGGACAGCCATTTGTCTGAAATAGTATAGGGTTTCCTGCCTGAGCAGGGGATTGGACTGGGAAGACTTCCAAGACACTTTCCAATTTGGTTATTCTGTTATTTATAAAACCATGTTGAAATATAATTAAATTATAACTGAAATATTGCATCTCTCTCACACACATCCATCCATCCATCCATCCATCCATCCATCCATCTATCTATCTATCTATCTATCTATCTATCTATCTATCTATCTATCTATCTATCTATCTATCATCTATCCATCATCTATTTACCTGCCTACCTATAATTTACATATGATAATTTTATTAACTACAGTCCTTTGGAAACCTGATCATACTCCATGTTCATACATTTTTTAAAAATATTCTCATTGATATCATTATATGCTTACAATAAAGTAAGTTAAAATTTGAAAATGCTTCACCATAAAACACGATTTGTTTCATTTATTGGTTAATTTACACTGAGTTATCTGATTTTACCATTTTAGCTGCTTCTATCCTTTGTTTGTGCCAAATTGACTTTGTGTATGTGTGTGTGTGTGTTTCCATCTTCTTTACAGATGTTATTGTAATACTGCTTCTTCTGTCTTCTAACAGTTCTCTGAAATTCTTAAGTAAGTTCCTTTGTGAGATCTTATCCTTTTCAGCTTTGGCTTTTTCCCCCTCCTCTTTCAACATCTATTTTGATAACCAGTTTGGTTTCTTTTGTTTCTTGGCCTTTGGCAGTTTCTTTTCACATTCATCCTTAACTTCTTTGATTACACTCCAATTTTTTTCTAATTCTTTATCAATAAGTTTCATAACTTCAAAGAGATTCTTAATGTTGTCTGTAAGTAGTGCATATATATTCAATATCACATTGCAGAAACTGGTTGGCTTTGTTCTTCCACTTTAGCTTGATTTGGAACCTGGATATGAGCAATTTGTGGTCTGTTCCATAGTCAGTTCGGGCCCTGACTTTGCTGTTATAACTCTTCTACCTCCATGTACCAAAAATAAGAGTTACTATGATATCTGGTGATGTCAGTGTTTTGATTCTTAAACGATGTACAAGCAATAACAAATAATAACTGGATTGGTAGAAATTATATTTTTTCTCCTCTTTCATTAATGTTTCTTAGGTCATTCAGCCCAACTATTTGTTTCTTACTATTTCCAACTTTGGCATTTGATATTTCGGTCTCCAACATCTTGCTGTAATGTATGATGTTCTTCACCATCATAGGTAGGAACATAAATTGTTATAACTGTCATAATATAGTTGACCCTGAAATCTGATTGATATTGCATATAGTCCTTGGTTAATGACTGTCTTGTTTAGCAACCATTTAAACTTACAATAGCACTGGAAAAGTAGGTTTATAACTGGTTCTCAAACTTACAATGATTGCAATGTCCCTGTGGTCATGTGACTGCGATTTTAGCTCTTGGCGACCACAGCATATTTATGACTGGCCCAGCATCTCACAGCAATGTGATTGCCATTAATGACCTTCATGGTCAGCTTCCAATAAGTAAAGCCAATGGGAAAGCTGGCAGCAAGTCACAAGTCATGGTCATATGATGCCAGGCTTAACAAATGCAGGTGATTTGCTTATTAATCTCAATCGAACTGTTATTGTAAATAAGGTGTGGTCACACAATATCTCTCTCAATAACCTCATTAATTAATGACAGAGAGGCTGGTCCCAGTTTCAATCATTAAGTGAGGACTACCTCTATTCATTGCTGCTGTTCACCCTGTTGACCCATGACTGTAGTGCTTGGTTTGCCACCAACCATATTGTGAAGTTCGCAGATGATACAACAGTAGTGGGCCTTATTCGTGACGACAGTGAGGGTGCTTACCACAAGAAGGTTGAGGGTTTGGTGAACTGGTGTAAGGAAAACAGCCTAGTTTTAAATACTGGAAAAACCAAAGAGATCATTGTCAATTTCAGAAAAGGCAGGCACAGCCACACTTCTCTATGCATTAAAATGATTCACCTGTGGAGATGGTTACCAGCATCAAATTCCTGGGTGTGCAGTTAACAAGTAGACTGGCTTGGTCGCTCAACAGCCAGACACTGGTGAAGCGGGCACAGTAGTGCCTGCCTTTTCTGCATCGCATGAGAAAAGCACATCTTCCTTGCCCTGTCCTTACCACTTTCTGCAGAGGGACGATCAAGAGCATCCTGTCATACAGCATCACAGTCTGGTTTAGAAGCATCACTGCTTCAGACAGGAAGGCAGTGCAGAGAGTGGTGAGGATGGCTGAAAAGATCATTGGCAGTTCCCTCCCTTCCATCCAGGATATAATAGATAAGCGTTGTTTGAGCAGGGTCCGTAAGAGTGTCTGGGACACTACACATCCTCTTCATGACCTGTTTTCCTTATTACCTTCTGGGAGGAGGCTCCATGGTATCCGAAGCAGAACATCCAGATTCAGTCACAGCTTTGTTCCATACAGTATTAACCTTTTGAACTCTAAAGCTTCCTCCTTTTGTTATATATTCAAGATGGACAGTGATTAATATTTATATGTAAGGGTGTAGGTCTATACATATGTTGTATATAGTATGTTTTAAATGTGTGTTATGTACAGTATGTGTACACTTTGAGAGGAAGCAACTAAATTTCATTTTTAATGTGTGCCACTGTGCCCACAGGAAAAAATGACAATAAAGGTTATCTAATCTAAATCTAAAATCTAAAATCAATCATTAACCACAATGTACCCAGTGTACTGTCATTGTTATATACTGTTATGAAAGCAATATCATTTTTCATATCCTGAATAATAAATAGTATGGTTTTTCATTTAAATTCACTGATGTGCAAGATATCAATGTGTAGTCAATTCTTTTCACTTTTCATATTGTGGAGCTTTCCCATTCTTCTTCTGCTTATTTTCCTACTTTAATGAGATCTTTACAGGCTCAGATTTTTTTTTCTCCTGCATTGCAACATCAGCAACTATATATTTTAATGGTTTTAATGTAGCCACATCGTAAACACCATTAGAATTCACAAAGAATCTCAGTTCTTCCTTAATAGCATGTTGATTGCCTTTTGCCCTGAGAGGCCAACATCTGGCACTGTAACAACAACAATTTGTCTATCCATGTGGTTTTCTTGGTAAAAGTATATGAGTGGTTTACCATTACGTCTTTTTTATTGTCACTAAAGTAATCATGTGCCTCCAGCACCCTATATCACTATTGTCCTATATAACTGCCTGCTTGGATTAGCTGGGCAGCTGGGTAGCAGTCCTTGAATTACCCTACTGAAGTATAATTCTTTGGTGTACATCAGCTGGCTGAGGAATTCTGAAAGTTGAAGTCCACAAGTCTTAAAGTCACCAAGGTTGAGGACCCCTGGTGTACATTCTTAGTGTTCTCTGCTCACCCCTTTGCCCCCTTCCATTATAGCAAGACTTGGAGGGAACAGTTGTGAATGATATTTTTTTTTTAAAAAAAAGTTGTGAAATGCCTATCAAGCTCAGGAGGCATGAATGCAATTTCATTTTTAAGCACTTCAAAAGGCAGAACAAACGAGAGTAAACAAAAAAAAAACCCTTACTAGACTTCATTGGAGGCCAAAAGGCTTATGCAATGCAAACTTCACTCTTGTACACAGACTTAAAATCAAAGAAGCCATGTTCTGAGACATCAGCATCATCTACTGCTTTTCTCACAATTTCAGTTTTCATGATGGTACACAGAAAATGTTCAGCTCTACTGAGTTCACCCACATCAGAACACTTTGAATGGATAGGCGGCATTGTTGTTGTTGTTAGTTGCGAAGTCGTGTCCGACCCATCGCGACCCCATGGACAATGTTCCTCCAGGCCTTCCTGTCCTCTACCATCTTGCTAAAGACCCGGCAGATTCTATGCTGCACAACATTTGCCTCCTGATCCATTTTAAACAAAAACAGAATCAAAAGGATGTCTCAGAAATAAAAGGGTTTCCAGTGGAGATGGTTCTTTTGAGGCTTTGGTAATGGTTGGTGGATTCTGGATTGCTATCCAAAAAATAAAACTGCGATTCTGCAAGAGCAGCATCTGCCCACTGTCATCTTATCTTAACTCATCTCATCATCTTCCATCACTCTGATAATGGAAACAACGACCTTGTACCCTTGCCATAGCAATTGATTAGAATTTCTAATCCAAGAAATACAGGTAGTCCTCAATTTACAACCACAATTGAGCCCAGAATTTCTGTTGTTAAGTGAGACATTTGTTAAGTGAGTCTTGCCCCATTTTACGACCTTCCTTGCCACAGTTGTTAAGTGAATCACTGCAGTTGATAAGTTAGTAACCTGGTTCTTAAATGAATCTCGCTTCCCCATTGACTTTGCTTGTCAGAAAGTCACAAAAGGTGATCACATGACCTTAGGACACAGCAACAATCAAAAGTACTGTATGAACCAGTTGCCAAGCATCTGAACTTTGATTACATGATCATGGGGATGCTTCAAAGATCATAAGTGTGAAAAAACAGTCATAAGTCACTTTTTTCAGTGCTGTTGTAACTTTGAATGGTCACTAAATGAACTGCTGTAAGTCAGGGATTACCTGTATGAGGTTTTTCTATTTGCATAAAAGAGAACTGATAGCCCCCATTTTTACTACAACCTCCCACACCCCATCCTAGATATGAAAAGCAGACAAAGCCCGACTAGTAGAGTACTTAAGCAGTGCTCTATAACTAAAGTACTACATGCCATGCAGGATGGCTGCTAATGAGACCTCATCATTCTCTCATTGTTATTCTAACACTCTAACTGCACCAAGACAAGTGAGCCTGCAAACAGAGATCCAAGTAAAATAAAACCATTACAATTGCAGCCTGGGCTGTAAATCACTGGCTAGGGTATTCTACTGTGGTTTGACTGAAAGCCAGGAATAGTCAAATAATCAAGCTGCAGATGGTAAGGCACCAAATGTACTTTCTTTTAAACAGTGGAAATGCTCCAAACACATAGAAAATATCCTTTGTATGATACAGGAATTCTCCCTTCTCTCAATTTCTTCTTAACTAGCTCTATGAAATAACTAGAAACATTAACCAATAATAACGTTGTCCATTAATAAGTGCATGTGCCAGGGTGGGTTCACAGGTTTGGCTGATCCATTGCAAGCTTTTTAAAGTACCTGCATTACTACCCATGTCTCCCTGAAAATAAGACTGGGTCTTATATTTATTTTTGGTGCAAAAGACCCATTAGGACTTATTTGGGGGGGATGTTTTATTTTTCCATGTATGGGAGGTAGTGAGTGCATGGGGGCCAAAGGTGTCCAGCAGCAGCTGTAGCCCACCAGCCCCTTGGCCAGAGAACTCTGAATCTGTAGTGCAGATGAGTGGGAACGTTCTACCACTGAGCCAGCCCCTGCCAGATGCGCCACGTGGCCACCCACCCACTCCATCCCACTATCTGGTTCCTCACAGCCGTAATGGGGGAGGCCACACAGTGCGCTGGTGCTGGTCTCATGAAGTGAAGCAAGACAGGTGGCAGGGGTGTGGAGATTCCCCACATACCCCGCACCCATATACCTCAAGCCCCCCCACAGCCAGCAACCTCCCCCTGCTCATTCAATGACCAGGCTGCCCACCCACCTCTTCCCTTTTACTCCCCTCCTGAGTCAGACTGACATGCTACAAAGGATGGGCAGGGGAGGCTCAGTCCCCTTAGCTGGTCCCCCTCTGCTGTTTTGTAGCCAGGGGGAGTGAAAATTTTTTTTAAAAAAATTAAAAAAAATCTGGTGCAAGATGTTGATTTGCATGGGGAATGGATCTGGAGAGTTAATCATATAGAATAAACTGGACCCTAGAAGGTATTTGGGTCTGCTTCCTGGAGCCAGAAGCTTTATACTAATTATTAATAATAGCAAACTATGGTGTGTTGGCATATATCACTTCTTTTCCCATTGTTTCACAATAATATTAGTATTAATTTTATAAACTTCTTTGGAGCGGTGCAGTGGCCTACAAGTGAAGATGCTTGCCTCCCACTCGGAAGGTTGAGAGTTCAATCCTAGGTAGCAACAGATGTTTCTCTCTCGGGGCGCAAAGAAAAAATATCTGTTGCTAACTCCACATAGGCATCAGGAAGGGCATCTGGCAAGTAAAAGCTCAGCTCTATTCAGTCGCCCCAACACCACCTCAAAAAAAGGAATTACAGGGTCGTAAAAAAAAACCCATAAACTTCTTTTAGGAAAAGCTCATTTGTATCTGTTTCTCTGCTGATCAAAGGAAATAAAAATGACTGGATCATTATCTTGTGATCCACAAATATAAATAATGCTCTGTATCACATATTTATAATGTAAAGCAGGGGTGTCAAACTGCCGGTCCACAGGCCGGATGTGTCATGCAAAACTGTGCCCACCCCATTGCCGGCAATGGAAAAAAAGTTGTGATACGTCGCGACATGTCGTGTCACGTTGCAAGTTTGACACTCTGATGTAAAGTAATAAAAGAACTGTAAAATGTAGCAATCAAACATGTTTCTATAAAATAAGTTCTTTATATACTTATTTCTCTGCTTTTTTTCTCTTCCAGAAATACATAGCATTTATCCTACCAGTCATTCTGTGGTTTTCAAAGTGATTTATTTATTTAGTATATGGCATACAATGTCAGGGAAATCTACACATGCTAGACACAATGCAGTTTGGACAGCTAGGTTGCTAATTCATTCTGTTTTGCACTTGCACACAGGGGCAGAGTGCAAACTAGATTTACACCAATTAACTAGCAGCACTCAAGTTGCTGCCTCTTCCAGGCTCCTCTGCCAGTCTCACTTCACCTCTCTTTGGTTGTGTTGCCTTGTGTCTGGCCAGGTCCGATGCAGACGTCTGCTCTCTGCACATATGAACAAAGCTAGATTTCCCCCCCCTGAAGTGGTATCTATATACCTACTTGCAATATTGCATGCTTTTGAACTGCTGGTTGGGCAGGAGCTAGGGATCAAGTGACAGGCGCTCACTCCATCTCAAGGAGCCGGAGTGAGGACCATTTCTGGCCAGCAGTTCCAGCATCATTAAGCCACTACACCACTGCGTCCCTCTTTAAAAGAGAAAAATCCCATTAATCAAAAGCATTCTCCTTAAACCAGTAACTTGTGTAAAAGTAATCTCAAATTCTTTAACAAGGGTAGCTTTTCAGTTGTGGAACAGCCCATGTAAAATAAGACAAGTCTTATTTTATTTATTCCCAAATAGACTCATAAATTAAGTAATTTTACCAGGTTTTTTCTAAAGCCTCAAAGAGATTTTTCATGCTTCCTCTAAAGCAGAGGTAACTGATGAGAAATGCATTGTAAAGTTATGCTTATGACTGTTAAAGAAAAAATTAAATTGACTTTACTGTGTCTCCAGTGTACTATTTTCCATAATACGTTGGATGTTGAATTTGCTTTGTCATCAGAAGAGAATTTATCCTTTGTCTGTGAAGAACAAGAGAAAGGCTTTGCATCCTTTTGTAGGAACTCCTGGTCAACAGCTTCAGTTCAGAATAAATTACCCTTTCCTTTTGCTGCTCTTAGTAAATCTGTTGCAGCTCTTTGCAGGAGAGCCTTTGTCAGAATAAAAGAAGCTTCAAAGATTTCAAGGCAAGAAAGAATGCAAAATGTTTTCTGGTTTGGCTGAGACTGATTAATTAAATTAATTAAACTTTTAATTTTAAAAAAAATTGAACAGTCTTTACTCTGTCTCTGGTGTAGTGCTTTCCATAAAATATTAGATGCTGCATTTGCTTTGCCACCAGAGGAGAATTTATTTTTTATTTATTTTATATTAACTTATTATAATTATATATAACAATTGTGTATTATTTAATTAATTAATTAATTAATTAATTAAAACACTTTAATGTGGAGTTGTAACATTGTCATCTGCCTCAAGTGACCTTGTGTGAGATGGATGGCCATATTGATTTGTAAATTATAGTAATAAATAAGCCTTAACAGTCTATTTAACTTTTATGCATTTTGCTGTTTATTTATCACATTTATATGTGTGAGGTGTCATGGTGTGACACAATTGTTTTCTGGCTGTGCCTTCCTACCACATTTTAGCTCCGCTTTCCTTGCTTCTTATTCCCTTCTGAATATTATTGATCAGGCCTAAAAACCCAAGAGTGGGCGGGATTCTAGACACAGCAAAGGCCCAACTGCCATTGATTTCCACAAAGCAGACAAGGAGCTGCACCCTTAAAATATCCAGGTAGCTCCAATTTAACATTCTTGCCAGCCTCCTAAAACTTGGAGGGCATCCTTGATAAGTTTCATCATGCATAATATTCCTCTGCTTTCTTGGTGTTTTGTTTGGGTCCAAAAGCTACAGTCACGAATATAAGAGTTTACCTCTAAAGTAAGTGTGATTACCTTTTATTACAATTATAGGTGTTCTTTGTTTAACGGCTATTTGAGTTACGATGGGGATGAAAAGCAAAGGAAAGCTGAAGCTAGATCATAAACACAGTTGCTGGGCTGCATGATGCATAGTTTGCCCTCCTACAGAACACAATTGGGACTGATAACTCAGTCGTTAAGTGAAGCAGTTGCTAAGTGAAACTGCAACTGTGTTTATGATCTTGCTTCAGCTTTCTTTCCCTTTACAGACCTGCAAAGATCATAAATGCAAGCATTGGTTGAAAAGTTATTTTTTCATCACCGTCGTAACTGCAAATAGTCACTGAATGAAGCAGTTGCTAAACGAGACCTACCTATAATAAAAACATATAGCTTAGAAGAAACATACTTTAAATGATTCTATGAACGGCAGGTGGCAACTGAACTGATTGTTGGGGACAATATGCTGACTCTGTAAACTGCTTAGAGAGGGTTGTAAAACACTGTGAAGCAGTATATAAGTCTAAGTGCTATTGCTAAGTGCTATCAACTAAACTGATGGCTGAATCTAACAATTTTGGGACAAGGTGGTATTCATGACTACATTTAAAGGGATCAAGGTAATCTAAGGCATAGAAGACAGGGCTATAGGATGCATAGTTTGTCTTCCTACAGAGCAAAATTATGGTGCTGAGGAAAAATGGTAGGATTGCCTCTGCTACTTTATCCAGACCCTGTCTATGGCAAATACATATACTCCTAAAGTCCAGAGACAGCAGGATTTAGATAAGCACTTTTAGATCAAAATCAATTATTCCTCTGCAGACCTAAGTTCCAATATATGTTCTTTTCCAGAAAATACAGCACTGTGTACTCCCAACCCAAGTGCGGAAACTGCTGTCTGGACAAGTCCCTATTTTTACTTCCTTTACAAAGGACATTGAGTTATTTACAAAATGGAAACGTCTACAGAATTCCCCTCTTAAATATAACATTAAACGGAAGTAAACTTTATACGGGAAAGCATGACTTCTACCTTATTATGTTGGTTGTACACTTCCAGTATTTCCTCTCTACTGGATTGAAGTTGACACATGTTATTTTTTTAATGCCATTTTTTCAGACATAGGTTTACTGTAAATCAGCATTGCTAAGAGGAAACTAGCAGAGAAGCCCTCATTTCCTTTAATACATTCCTAAGTCTTTTATTTGGAGAACAAAATTGGTCTGGTATGTGATTCAGTGCATCACCCTCCAATTGCCATCTTCAAGATAAAACAATATAACCTGACATTGCTGTAATATTATGCACAATCACTGGATCAAATTAAGTTGGCATCTTTTCTGGGGGGGGGAACCAAAAGGTAAAAAAAACCCTATTTTTTGTGTTTGATACTTCAGAGCATGAAACAAAAAAGCACAACAGACACTTGAACCTGGGTTCAAAATCCCTGCCAAGCCATAAAATTCACTGGGGGCTTCTGGGTCATTGTTCCTTCTTAGATAACTACTTTTATAAAATCTTTCTGTGGTGAATCTTAAGACTTGTAATCACATTCCTAAGGAAGGCCTGTCTTTTCCTAGTGTCTTTCTAAAACTTGGTAAAAATATTCCTTTCCAGCAGTTTTGATTTATATATACTGAACAGCCCATTCCAATCAATCAATCAATAAATAAATATTTGTAGCTTGGAGTTTGGGCACTTGGTGTTTTTTTTGCAGAAATTTTATTTTCAGGCTATGTAACGCTATTAGTGCGAGGGAGAATGAAATTTTTTTGCTTCTATAAAGAGAGCATTATTTAGAGGAGGCATGCAAAGTAACTGACTAAAGATCCATTCTTGAGAAATAGTTGCATCTCTGTTTATTATAAAATATAAAGTTCCCAAATGCTCTTAAAACATCATGTATTTACATACGTGAGTATGCAGTTTAAAGCATCAAACTATGATCTCCCCAAAAACATTCATGGATGTAACACCCCAGTATCAAATACAGGTAGTCCTTGGTTAACAATGGTGTAAGGCAGGCATGTCAAACTGCCGGCCCGCGGGCCGGATGCATCACACCAAAACCGTGCCCACCCCATTGCCGGCAATGGGGGAAAAGTCACGATATGTCGCACGACATCACGTGATGTCGCGAGTTTGACATGTCTGGTGTAAGGTGCAATGGCCCATGACTGCACCCATTTACCACAGCAGTTCCAGCACTCCCAGTGAATTCCATAGGGTTGTTGACCTGTGGCCACGTGATCAAATTTGTGTGTTTGACAAACAGCTCACAGTTATTATGACTTCGCAGGATCCTGCAGTCGTGTGATAGCCAATCTTCACTGCCAGTTTCTGACAAGAAAAGTAAATGGGTGGGCTGGCAGGAAGTCACAAATGACAATCAGGTAAACCGCAGGACATTGCAATGTTCTAACTGAGAGCTGGTTTCCTGAATTGTTATCATATGACTCTGGGATGCTGCAATGGCTGCAAATATGGGAACATGTCATGTCTCCCTTGTTCATCACTGTTGTAACTTTGAATGCTTGCTGAACAAGTGGACACTAAGCAAGGACTACCTCTATGTCTTTCCTTCTCAATGATAGGGCGGTTCATGTGTTTCTGGGAGGGTTGGGAGGTGGAGGTAGAGATAGGGAATAGGAGAAAAGCAAAGAAGGCCACTCAGCAGCAGCCAGATTTCACATTAGAACTGACGGGCCAGACAAAAATGATAGAACAGGAACAGTCTTTAAAATTCACCAACCAGTCCTGAGAGAAGATATGAACTGCAGAAGGGAGAAGCTGGTATGGCTAAATAATAGGTGAGATTTTTAGAATGCTAGTCAGGAAGAAATGGAAGTTTGGATTCTCAGACAAAGGATGCATACTTTAATCATATTTAGTTGTGATACTAACTTAACTATGCCTGTCTTTATTACAAAAAGCTCTGATACAAATACTCAAGGAATGCATAGAAGACCATGCTACCATCTGACCCCAGAAGGACTTTTCTTAGGAAATAAACATTCTGCTATCTTTGCAGGCCAGATCTGCAATAACTTCTTTAAAATGTGTTATTTTTTGCAATTTGTCCCTCTTCAGCAACCAAAGCAAATGGAGATGACCTTTAAACAATAGTTTGTTTCTGCTCTGCTGGGTCTGAACAAAAAGCTTTCTATTTCATATGCATGTCTATGCAGCTGGAGATATTTCTATGGTGAAAGGTTAAGGCTTTTCATGACCTTTGCAACAGATGACCTAATTGAAAAATCACTATGGCCCTTTCTATTTTTTTTATGTTGTTGTTGCAATTTTAGAAAGGATAGTTCAATTATCAGAAAGTTCTAATTCCTTAAGGTTTGTGGAAATTACTGAAATGTATCTAGCAGTTTTCATTTATTTGATTGACAAAAATTGAGTCAAATTATAGTCCAAGTTACCTTGAATGAACACTCAGTCTTGAAGCTTGTTACTTACAAAGATGTTAACTTACAGTTAAAGCAATTTAATAATGATAGTGAAAGAAACAAGGTCATTTCATTCTCTTCCTTGCAAAAATAAAATAAAAATGAAGCACTCAGTGTTCTTTCCTTCAAGCATTTTTCAGTGCACTGAAAGCAGAAATTATTCTTATCCATGAAGTAATTTAGCTTTTATGGATGCACTCATAAATTCACAGGAATTGTATTTCTGGAATATCAGTGGCCTCACAAATTGAATTGTTCAGACTTTTATGGAAACTATACTATATGTGACAACCCTCTCTAATACTCTGAAGAATTATGTAGTTAAACAAGTCAGCCACTCTATCAGGCAGCTGACTATTTCTATGGGTCAGCAATACGCAATTATGGATGACCTAGTCAGATGCTGCAAAGGAAGTTCAGAGGTTACAAGTAAAAAAGTAAAAAAAGAAATGTGGCATTCATGAGCAATGGCATTATCATGGATACTGGGTGGCTCATCCTGTAATAGGGGATGGAATATAAAAAGGAGGTTCTAAATGGGCCCCATATTCACCTGGCATGGCACATGGCCCATAGAGTCAACATTAACAAAAAATAACTGATCTTTCTGTGCCAAAACTAAAATCAAGAAGAATATGGCAAAAAAATCAAATAAGGATATATGCGAACAAAACAAATATTACTCTGCCAAAAAGAATGTAATAAATAAAATGTCAATTGGTAGGGATGGGGATTTTTTGGAGGGTATTTTCTCAGGAAGCAATGTTTCTAAAAATTAAATTTTGTTGTCCTTCAGTCACTGAACATCATGACAACTTGTAGCCAGCATTTATTTCTAATTAGAACTTGTATTATACAAACACTAACAGCTTTTTTCCTTTTAATATAATGTATAATGTCTGCTCTTTTACCACATATTAGCAAAGTCCACGTACTATATTCTTCTAAAAACTTAAGCTGCACTTTTAGTAGAAACCAGAAACCCCTTCAAACTTAGTTTATTGTATTGATTTACCCAAGTTTGGGAAGTTACAAAAAGGGGGAAACAAATGTATTCCTTGGTAAACATTGGTAGGGTTTTTAGGAAATGAAGCTGAACTTCTTAACAGGAAGAGTGAGAAGGGGCTTGGTGAAACTCAACAACTGGAAAATGGGGTGAGGCAAGATTGCCCATCAAGGGGAAGACCATCCACTCTCATGTTCTGCAAACCTCCGTGTTTATTAGGAAATCAATTTCAGTATGATTCCAGGTGCTCTATATCTGAAGCTGAAGCTGAAGAGATTGAGCTGCCAAACAATGGTGTGAGATGACAAAGATGCGAACATATTTTTAGAGCACTGCACAAACTGTTTGTCAAAATGACATCAACTCTCTAGTGCATTTTCTCGGACATTTCACAATGTTCCTTAAAATAACCATTAAACACTACTGCAAAGCTGTACAATACAGAGTATATATTGAAGATGGGAAATGGACGCCATTCACATTTTATCAATTTTTATTTAATAAAAAAGACAGGATCAGATTAAAAATACAAACACTTTGGGTGATTATCCAGCGTTTCCCTCTGCTTCAAAGTAATTAAACCAACCAATAAGCAAAATGAAAAACAAAACATCTTTTTAAGGTAATGTTTTGGCCAAAGCTGTAAAATAATGCAGAACCAATTAAATTATACCAAAATATATTATTATACCTTTGAAATGGCTTTCAGACCAATAAATTAAAAGAAAACAAATAAAAAGTCAACTTTAAAGACAAAAAAAATCTTTGCAAATTAAATAAGGGAAAAAAATTACACAGCACTAGTAATAATAATGTGCAGTCAAGAGTTCTGGTTCTTCTAGGAATGATAATATGCCAGTAAGTCCCTACAGAACATTTTCCAGTTTGGCAGCAATCAGTTAAACCAGTGTTTCTCAACCTTGATAACTTTTAAGATGTGTGGACTTCAACTTGCAGAATCCTGGGAGTAGAAGTCCACATATCTTAAAGTTGCTAAGATTGAGAAACACTGAGTTAATCAGTCATTCACATTTGTATACAAGATGACAGGCCTGGGCTACAACATAGATAGACCTAAGTTTGAGGGCAATTCTTAGTTCTTCCCAGGAGCTGTTGAGAGTTCCATTTTCTTCTCAATATTTATCAACTGCATATTAAACTGGGCTTGTTGAAGACAGGTAGCAAGTTAGCAGTGTTCTACTCTAAGATAACTGACACCAGTCCTTAGTTCTCAAAGGAAAAGGGTTTGCTTAGTCATGAATCAAAACATGGTCTTTATCTTAAAGCAAAATTTATCCAAATTACTGAGCTATGCTTTTTTTTTTTTAGTTGTGTGTTGAAACATATGTATCCTTCTAAGGTGGAAATCGCTTAATAAATGCCCTTACCAGTCAACCTAGTGAGGCTGATTAAATAAACAATAGTTCTGGGCTGCATATTTAGCACTTGGAATTAAAATTCAAAAAGACTTGGATGAGCTCATTATGAAGGTAAAAATAAAAAGTGAGATCATTCAAGTTAATGTTAAATATTAAGATGACAAAGTGTCAATGTAAAGATGTTTTTAGTTTTTTGAACTCTCTAAATAAAGATAAACTGTATACAATCTAAAGAGTAGGTTGATTAAGAAGGAAGTCAGTAACAAACATATAAAAAAAATCATGAAAGAGACCTCAATGTCAACAAAGTTCAGAATATTTAAAACAATTGTGATTGTAGTGGCAATGGATAGCTGTGAAAATGGATACTAAGAGACCATGAGAAGATAGATGACTTTGAACGATGGATTTGGGGTTTTTAAACATATCATGACTTGTTAGAAGAACCAGTGAATCAGTTCAAGCCCAAATAAAATCTGATTGCTCATTTGAGACAATGATTAGCGAGCAAAAATGTACATACTTAGGCATATGGTACAAGTAGATGATGGAATAGAAAAAAGAATTGCTTGGCAAGATTGAATGAAGCATGTAAGAACGGGAAGATAAAGGATATGGTAGGTGGATACAATCAATTACTATATTACTAGAATACCTTTGGAAGCATTTCTATTTAATATCTATGACAAGTCCAGATGGAAAGTACTATAGAGATACTATAGGCGTTTAGTGCCATTTTGGATTATTTGATCCAATATGTTTTGGAAGAATACAATGATTTTTCTGTTATTCAGGAAAAGGAAATTAATTAATTCACTAATCTTAATAGTAGCAACATGCTGCCTACAGATACCTGTCATGGTGCCCATCAGGTTCCCTGCTGCTTCTGTTTAATTTTTAAGACAGGATTTTAATTTTTAAAAGGAGAAGCTGATCTGCTACAAAGCAAACCGCTATAGGCTTCAAAGGCATTCTTAGAATATAAAAATGTTTGGATATGTGCACATCTGTCCAGAGATAATACAAAATTAAGCTGGAGTATACAGCATTCTGTGGACAGAAGCTAGAGAAGGCTTCAGAAGTCTTTTAGTTACAGTATGTAACTAACAGGATCATATGACATTCATTTTAGAAACATTAAAGTTCCCTCCTCACACCAGCTGCTTCACGAAAGCATCATAGTCCCCAAATTCCAAGTGCATCCACTTTTTCAAAAATATTTCCTACCTCTGATTTAATTGTGTGTTTAGACAGTTTTAACACAAAATAATTTCAACAAAAGTATGAGAACTATACAACCACACTGTCCGCTAATTCTAATATTTTAATATCTTTACTTTGAAATCCTTTGGAATTGACACTAGCTTCTGTAATTTTGGAGCTTCAAATTAAAGGGGGCCAATTATGTTCTTTGTAATGAAGCTGGCATAGCTTAAATGAAGGAAGTACTCTCAGCCTAGTTAGATCTGAGTTGGCCTATTTTTTCAGCAAAGCATTACAACACTTTAATTCTGTAAACTGTACTGTTACTGTACTGAAACTCTGAACTGCTTACTGGGATATGTGTGACCTAAAGTAAGTCAGAAGTCTCAATTGCCCAGGCCTATCAACCACATAGTGCCTATTTTAAAAAAGGCTTACATTCATTCATATAATCCAGTAAACCCAAGCGGTACCTTTATGGGAGTTGAAACCTTTAATTGCAATTTTAGAATTATGTCCATGAATCATGTCTTGTTTTCTCCAATTTGATTCAACTGATCTAATAATATAATCTATAATACACATATATTCTTAAATTGAATTTCTCATGAAGTGTACTACCCTATTATCTTGTTCTTACTCGTAAACAATACTCCTTCTAAATGTCTGTGGAGATTCTCAGTCATCCAGGTCATGGTTGTCCCAAAGATGCTTTTTCAAAAGGCAACTGGGCTTTCAGAACTGAAGAAACTTCTTGGATGAGAAGTGAAACATCTTCAAAGCAAAAACAAGAAAGCCCAATTGCCTTTTGAAAAAGCATCTTTGGGTGTATTCCTTCTAGTCATCCTCATCACTTTATTTCTTCTAGCCATTCACACCAGTGCCTATTAACAAGGCTCTGGAAATCTGTCCTAAAATTCCTGCGGTCTACAAGAACTAAACTCAAAGTCTTTAATAAAACTTAAATTCTGCAGCTCATTAAATCAATATTAGATCATTTTGCATAACATACTTATGGTCTCATAAATTGTCCTTTAGAAAAACTTTATGGTTCCTACAACTTACATAAATGCACAAGTGGTGAAAAGAACTTGTTAAAGGTTCTTGGCACCTCAAACAATTTATTTTTAATTGCAGACACACAGATTTCCAGAGTCCCCGCTAATGGGAAAATAATATGTTTTTTGTCTCTCAACTCAACATTTTTACTACATTACTATTTCTTGCTAACAGAAGTTCTACAAAAATGAAATATTTCCCACTTAAATTGCTAAATGCTTTTCAAAAGAAAATTATTATAACCAGCACTTCCAATAATTGGCTAGGCAAGTATGCCCACAATGTTTTTAGCAAGCAGCCCAGTCCTTTTTATGTATATTTTTTTAATTAGGATCTCCGTTGGTTGAAATTCAGGAAATTTCATTAACTTAAATGAACTTTCATTCATCAGTATGGATAATGATAAATCCATTTGCCAATATTTTATTATATTTAACTGTTGATTATTTTTTACTCTTAAAATTATAGCTTTTCCACTAGTTCGTTACCTTCCCTAACAAAAATTAAAAGTACCCTTTTCCAGTTTACATTTTATCTAGCTTCAACTTACACCACTGGAATATTTTATTTTTTTCTATCTGCCAGAGAGTTTTCTTCATATATTACCATAATTTCTTTGGACATTAGGTAGTATTTTAATTGCATAAATTCCAAGTTTGAATAATAAGTATGAGGTGGTATTTTGAAGGGCTTCTCCTTAGAACAATGTTGTCACTATCAGCTAATTGACAATTGGGCCAACTCCATCATAAAGGTACCCAAGATCCTTTCTCTCCAGTCCTACTTTTTCCCATCTGCTAATTAAGTTTGTTACAGATTTCCAGAGCCTTCTTGTAGACCTGAGTGACATCATCCATGTCTGTAAGAAGAGAAAAACTATCACTTGTCCGACTTCGGTAACGCTTCAGGTATTGTGGTCGTGAGCGGTTTTTTTGAAGTCCTTGCAAATCTTGGATCTGGAGGAAGTTCTCAGCTGACACACAGCTTCTTATTCTAAGTTTGCTCTCTTGCAAGTCCACCAAGTCAAAAGAGTCACTGGAAAGAATGCTGTCATCGCTAATCACACTAGAAGGGCGGCTGTAACTTCGAGATAATCCATCTACAGACAAACCTGCTTCCTCCATGCCTTTCGTGACTGGTCTATCAGAGTGGATCAAAGCTGAATGTGCAGTAGTGGTGGAATACTTGCTACTGTGTTTTAAAATACCCTTCCGTCTGTAGGAATGACTATAAGACTCTATTCTTAATGTTTCAATGATATTTGGGGATGTGTCACTGTTTCCTGCCTCCTCGTTATGATCCAGGAGTTCTGAAGATTCACTCCGTTCTGGAGATGAGTAATATCCAGATTCTCTTTGCTGAGTCTTCTTGAGGATTCCCTTTTTTGGCATTAAAGAAGACTGCTTAGTGCTGTATTTACCCATTATATCCCCCTCCAAAACGCTCTTAACTGGTACACCTGTTCTACATAATTCTTGTTCTTTTTTAAAAGCGGAGGGTAATACTGGATTGACTACTCCTTCTATGAATCCTGCACTGTGAGACCGATGTTCACTGTTGCTCCTCTTCTTCAAAATACCCTTTGGCCTCTTGGAATTTAATTTGCAGGAGTTGTCAACTCCTTCTTGGATAGACTGTGCAATGTCATTTTCCTTCTTTGATTTTTTTAGGGATCGCTGTCTCTCTAAATGGACTTCAGATCCTTTTGGTTTAGAAAGGCACTTCATTTTGGTCTCAGTCTCTGGCTGGAGGCCATTGGAACGATGATGCCAGTCTATGAATCTAGATAGCAGAGGGGACTCAGAGTCTTGCAAGGCATCACAATCACAAACAGTACTCTTATAGCCCCAGTTAACCCACCAATGGTTGGCAATGTCTTCAATAGTTGCTCTGCGCTCAGGATTCACCATCAGCATCCATCTGATCAGACCACGAGCATCTATTAACAAATAATATACATTAAAGACATTTGAGCCTATTTCAAAGGACTTAAACAGCTAAAGCTAAAGAAAAGAAATGTGAACATATCAGAGATTTTTTAAAATATGTAATATGCATTGCATTGTAGCTCAGTGAAAAACAAAATGATGCATTAATTTTTCAGCCTAGTTTTTGTTAATTGCTGTCATCAGCTTCCTTCTGTATATTTAATAAACTGTGACATACTTGTTGATGGTCAACCTAGGACTAAATTCTTAAGCCAATGATTTGTTCTCCAAGGTCTGTTATTTTTTTCTATTCACACACACAGAGACACACAAAATTCTAATGGCTGAAATGAATCTCCATCAGGTAACATTTTGTAACTTCCTTGCAAAGACTAAGAGGCTTTTGACAAGTATCTCCTAGCTAAAACAAATTTGAAAAGTCACTGTCACTTAGATTTGCTATGGTACATAAGAGAAAAAAGCAGCTATCTCTCAGTCAGTGTTTAGGACATTAGACATTATGATCAGCAGCAACATCTCAGCCTGTCAACAGAGACAAGTTTAATGCTAAAGTCTATGGCAATAATTACCTGGCAGCCAACATTTTAAGAGGAAAGCTGTAACACAGTTCAACCTATCTTCAAACTATCTATTATAGGAGTTCTGCATTTACAGAAATACAGGACTGAATAATGATTGGCCAGTAAGTATTAGATATAAAATTAGAAATTTAGTTTCAAGTCAAGGCAGCAGGATAACTCATGGTCATTGTTAGAATCTAGGTACCCCAAATCTGTGAGAAAGAAATTAAAATGAGTCACAGAACAGAACAGGCAAACGGCTTATTGGTGAACAATTTTCAATAGAACCTGCTTTATAGGGCTTCTATTTGTAATCTAAGAGGTGAAAACTGATTGAGAAGGAATCACAAAAAATGAAGTCCTTATGGTACCCACAAATTAAATATCAAAGAGAGTCTTCAAATTGTGACAAATATTCAACTGGATTGCAATTGAATATGTGTGTATTTATTTCTGTAGTAATCTTTTCAAAATGATTGAAAACAGTGTACAAATAAAAGAAGAAAACAAAAATAATTCCATATAAAATATAGTAAAACTAATAACAAAAATTCTACCCAACAAACAGGATGGGAACCAAATTCTCCAGATTCAGTGCCTGGGGAAAATATAGATTATGTATTGTCATGGTTTTGGTGCCTTAATTCCTTGAAGAACATTTCTACATCTCCTAGCTTGCAGCTGTGTCTATCTAATAGTACTTGTAACCCTCTAGAATCCACCCATTTCCTTGTACTATTCCCAAAAGCTTGTCTCTTCCTGTTGAGAAAGACTGTGGACATATACAGTGTCAGAATTCATATTCTCAAGTATGGACTTGAGAAATAATTTATGGCTTCTCCTTGCCCCTGTAGGGCAGCTGATAATACTTTCCAGCTATCATACATCAGAAATACTTGTTGCTTTAGACAGACCTTCCTCAAACCTCTCACAATATCCTTTTGAAAATCAAAAGCAGCCAGATAGCTGATGCAAATTGAGAATCCTTAGTTTGTATTGCAGTATTTCTGTTTTATACATCCAACTCCTCCATGCACCAAACATCAGAAAGGATGTAAAACAAGCCATTATAAAACCCTATTATGTCAATGCACTATGACACCTCTTTTATACCTGAGGGCTGTGTTGGCTCACGATATTCTCCACTACTGATCTGCCTGATCAGATTTTTGTGATCAAAGCCATCAAAGGGCATTGTTCCATAAACCAGAGTATAAAGTAAAACACCAAGAGCCCAGCTGTCAACCTAAAGCAGAAAGATAAGAAACATAAGGAGCAAAATAGGTGACTTCTGAAGACTCTGAAATTACTAAAGAAACAAAATATCCAGCTATCATTACTGAAGAATATATAAGTATTCTGTAGAAAATCCAACAATCAATAAACAATGAAAACAAGACTTTAAAGCATCTTATAAGCAAAGATTATTACTAATTTTAAATAATTACTAATTTAACCAAATTCCATACATACAGAATATTTACACAAATCAGCTATGTAAAATGAATTAATAAATAAATTTATATTTTTCATTCCATTTTTTAAACATTTCTTTCCTCTGAATTCAGTTTACCTCTGGTCCTCGGTAAGGTCTTCCATTAACAATTTCAGGAGATGCATATAGTGGACTTCCACAGAAAGTCTGGAGAAATTTATCTTTCTGATAAAGATTTGAAAGTCCAAAGTCTGCAATCTATAAAGACAAATTTAGAAGCAATTGGCTGTAACATTAATAAAAACTTTTTTCCATTCCGTTCCTTTTGTAGTTTCAGAATAGTAACATGAGGAGTTTATAACAGCTGTTATGTTTCTTTTAATTCTGGATTTCAGTTATATTCTATATTATATTTCAATTACATAAAGCATATATTAGTAAAACATCAAATCATTATGTGTCTTTCATGGACAACTCAAATGTACAGATATATTGTGAATAAAATAAACATTGGAACCATACAGCACATATTTTATGCTAAGACTATTTTTATGCAAAAAAATTGTTTGCATACACATTGTACTACTGATTGGATAAGAATACTGGCTAAAGGCTGCAAAATATTGCTAAACAGTATTCTGAAAAATTGGAAAATAAAAATTTAGAATGAAAATGAACTTCTAATATTTGGGGTCTTTCTTGGAATGAGGCAATTTGGAAGTCTAGTTGATCCAAATATGTGCTTAGAAATGAGAAAGAATGAGAAACTTCCCAAAGTTATAGCTAAATAAATTTTGGATGAATGACAAAATGAAAGCTGGGAGTTCACACAGAGAACCCCTTCTGTGGCAGAAGCCTATCATAAGGTTAACCAGAGGCCAAAATATATTGCAGTGTTTCTCAACTTTGATAACTTTAAGATGGATGGATTTCAACTCCCAGAATTAAAAGTTGCCAAAGTTGAGAAACGCTGATATACTGAAGCAGGATTCATGAGACAAA
>NW_015387004.1:180391-183367 GCF_001527695.2 Protobothrops mucrosquamatus | reverse complement strand
AGAGTTGGAAGGGACCTTGGAGGTCTTCTAGTCCAACCCCCTGCTTGAGTAGGAGACCTTATACCATTTCAGAATAAATAAATAAACTCCTGCTTGTTTGGGGGAAACTCTATTCAATAGCAAATAAGAGATCACCCAAACAGAGCAAGGATCAAGTTGCTCACCCCCTGTAATTGAGATTTTGAGTACAGAGCAAAAGTTAGTGTTTAGTTACAGCAATCTCTGTTCCCTGTAGAGAAAAAAATATATAACTAGGGGAAGAGGATTCTTTCAATTTCAGAACACTTATATCTTGCAGGTTAACGAAATATGAACACTTTTTACCTCATATTGGCATATACATTTATTGGGGATGTTTCTACAATCCTCCACTCTAATTTGTCAAACTATATAGGAATGCTGCCTTTTCTACTGCATGTACATTGACAGGCTCATTTGTGCAAGTGGCCTACTGTTTTATTAAAGTGTTCTGTGAATTTAACATGCATTCCCAGCAGGAGATAATTCAGTATCTACAGTACTTCTTGAACAGTATAATGGAGAGTATACTAAACTAATCTGGGGAGGATGGTTGAATATGGAGGAAAGTCCTACTCTGAAGTAAGAAAACCTCATAGGTGGGCTATAGGACATTTTCCAGGCTGTGCTTTTTGATATTTCATTACAAGGACATTACAAAACATGACAGTAGTTATATTGGTGAATTATCATTTCTTGCAATTGGAATTACATGTAGAAAGAAATCCTAGAAAAAAGGTCCCTATAAAGCCTTCACTGTATGTCTCAAATCCCATTAGAAGAAGCTGGTGTAGAATTTCAGTCTGCAAATTCTCAAAGTTCAGTTTGCAGTTAATTTCCTTAAGTTCTTATCAAATCACACTGAGGAGTTTGCTGGAAATCTGTCTTGAGCTAATAATCCCAACTCCATGAATCAGTAGGTTTCCTTTACTTAGAGAGACTGTAGAGATTTTTCCGACATTCATTGTATAGTTTATTAAGACAATCTGTGCTCTTATTGTCCTACAATCTACAAAATACATGGGTACTGACATGCAAATGGGTGTGTAAAGTTTAGATCTCAAACTGGCTCCAAAGCATTTTCATTTTTGACCTTCAGGAAAAAGTGTTTCTATTTCAGCCAACTCCTATATTCACAAGTTTATCAGATTTTCTAGTTAAAACTGCCATTTTCCCTCCCCCTCTGTGGAGAACAGAACCATAGTAGCCAAGATTCCTTCAAGTTCTTCTCACTTAAACAGAGCCAAAGAATTCAAATGTTTCCCAAGCAGGGAGGGGTTGCTAAAAAACCAGATGTTGTATTCCCTTACCCTCAAGGAAATGATTGTTTCCACTACTTATATTAAATGTGATGAAATTTACTCACTGAATATGATGCTTATACCCTCTCCAATATTTGAGCTTAGGGTAATCTGAATTAACTCAAAATTGGACGGAGCATAAGCTTCACACTCAATGAGTAAATTTCATTGTATTTGTAGTGTAGACAAACATTTTTAAGGAAACAATTTTAGCATAACCTAAACCAGGGGCGTCAAACTCGCAACTTCATGTGACGTGTCGCGATGTATTGTGACTTTTTTGCCATTGCCGGCAATGGGGTGGGCACGGTTTCACTATGATGCATCTGGCCCATGGGCTGGCAGTTTGACACCCCTGACCTAAACTGTAATACTGGAGACACACTAGTTTTATGCTTTAAACTCAGTGAGTAAATGGCTCAGCAAGTAAAATTGTTAAGAGAATCACTGCAGTTGTTAAGTGAATCCGGCTTAACCATTTAAGTCACTGAGAAAGACTTTATGGTTCATACCTAGTTCAGGTATTTGAGCCATTGGGAAGAAGCTAAGCAAAGTTTCATTTTTTTCTCTTGAAGTTCACATTAGGAAAAATACATAATGGGAGGGAGAAAGGAAAGAGGCTATAAAGGAGATGCCACATAACCGAAAGTGACTCCTTGTCTAGCAGACATAACAAAATTGTCCGCTTTCAGACTGGGAGAGAGACAGAGAGAAAAACTGGGAGGGAAATTCAATGCATGTTGGCTGAGACTCATCAAATTTACTCACATCTTGTACAATGAAAAAAGAGATAGAAGTAGAAGGAGGACAGTTCCCATCCTATATTTCTTACAAGGAAGTAACAGATATGGTGAGATCCCACAAAAGGTATCTTGGAAGAAGGCTGTAATCAATTTCCATGATTAGTCTAGAAAGAAGATTTCTGTTTTTTGCGAAATTATTTTGGGGAATCATGGTTTATATAAAAAAATACAAATCTCACCCCAAACATCAAGGGAAAAAATTCTAGGCAATAGTGCAAAAACCAAATGCTGATCTATCTCTCAGAGCACAGTCAAAGGCTGCCAGTTTTATTATAATATAATATTATCAGTTATATATCCTTGACATAAAAAGCACCTGCTTACATTATGTTAAAATTACACTTTAATAAGGGTTGTACGATTGTTTTCCCATAAAAGGGTAATCTTCTAGCCATATAGTTTTCTATGGAAAAAAATACACTCCAAGGTATCTTAAAACTATATAAATGCATATAATGTACATTTTTATAGGATCCCAGCCCATGTTGTGGGATTCGTGTAGTATAATACTGAAAAAATGTGTTTTAAATATATGTACATACTGGGGAGGGGGGGAGAGAGGAGAGAAACAGAGAAAGGAAGAAATACAAAAGTAGAGATGAGCCAGCAAGAATTACAATGACCTTGAAGCAGTGGTTAGCTGTGAAGAAGCATTCATGTACTGAAGATAAGAAACACTAGTCTTTGTTTAAACTCACAGAAAAGAAAGAACTTTTAATGAATTCTAGTTCAACTGTTTCATGAAGACTTTAATTTGTAGAATACATTGTTTCATTATGCAATTCTTTGTTCATACTAACACAAATAGAAGAATTAAATACTAGGCACAGCCCTCGACATCAAACTACAAGGAA
>NW_015387004.1:171688-179670 GCF_001527695.2 Protobothrops mucrosquamatus | reverse complement strand
CATGTACTGAAGATAAGAAACACTAGTCTTTGTTTAAACTCACAGAAAAGAAAGAACTTTTAATGAATTCTAGTTCAACTGTTTCATGAAGACTTTAATTTGTAGAATACATTGTTTCATTATGCAATTCTTTGTTCATACTAACACAAATAGAAGAATTAAATACTAGGCACAGCCCTCGACATCAAACTACAAGGAAGCCAAAATGGTGATATGTGTATAGTAATATCGCAATGTAAAATCCACCATTCTGTGCTTGAGCCCCAAATTCTGATGCAATCACAGAGGTTGCTACATTTAGATGATGACATCAGACAATTTTATAATTTGCCCATCCGCTCTCCTGCTCACCCATGTCCCGAGGCAGATTCCAGTGTTATTTCCACCAAATAACCGCCTGGGCAAAACTAATATTACTCAGAACCTCAAGGGACTTTCATGGGAAGAACCTTACAATTACTTGTAGTCCAATGTAATATATGCAGTCAGTATCCATATGCACTTTATATTAGATCACATGGAGTCTGGTAGCATCTTTTCAAATTATCACATTTCATTAAAAGGTATAAGCTTTCATGAACTACAGCTCACTTTATCAGATGCATCTTCTATTCTTTTCCTACACAATTTATATTGGATAAATTGATCAATCCCTACGCAAAGTAATATATGCAATCAAACTTGACAACCCAAACAGCAACTTTGCAATGAAATAAAATAAATGTGTGTTATATGTAATAATACATTTCTTCGACTTTCACGAATCATTAGAACCCCCGTTGTATGGAAAGAATTATTACTAAGAGTGTTTCTTAGATATGGACCAATAGCACCCATTAAGTATTACATATATTTGAGGAAAAAGGGATTTGTTTATATTCCAAGTAACACTAATGGGGTTCTCAGATGGTATACCAATTGTAGTTATTGACCAGATTGGGATCTGTTTTCTACCACCCTGCTTTTATGCTATACTTTAAGGAACCTCATCCAATATAAGAAAAATCTTTATTATATAATTATAACATTATACAATTAAGCATACTTAGAATTTTAAAGAATGGAATGCGAATTTTGGAAGCAGGAATAGTTTCCCATAAAAGCATCATGTAGCTTGTATATTAGCCATTTTTTTTTCCCCAAGAAGAATGAAAAGGTCATTCCCATGCTTTTAGTAAAGATTTTTGACATAGTTATGACATCACCCAAAACTAATCTGAAAGCTATCATTGTGCCTGGAGTTCTAAGGCCACTTCCTAATGAAGGACATGGGCTCTGCTTGAGTTTATTTTGAAAGTGGATTTGCTTATTTTTCAGCTGCAATCAAAGGAATGTTCAGAGGGCGAAATAAGCACTTGAAACTTGTAAGCCAAAAAATTGTGCATAGTCCCAGCAGCCAGCAAAAAAGCCATCTGTAAAATACATTATCTTGTGAAAGGGACCCACTGGGCCTTGTGTGTTGATTGCTGTTATTGTTTTTTTAAAAGGGAGGAAAACTACTACTTTAGTTTTAAAGTAAATACAAGTCTTAATTCATTTAAAAATCATCACAAAGATAGTCTCTATATTCTGTAAACAGATGCTAAGTAGCAACTTCGATAAAAATGTTTAAGGTGATATATATAAAGATTAGGAAGGATGTTTACCTTGATGTTACAATTGTCATCAAGAAGAATATTTTCCAGTTTTAAATCCCTGTGAACGACACCATTCTGAAAGAAGAAATAAAACATGCAGATGAATATAAAGGAGATTCTATGAGGGGGGGTTTAATAGTGTCTGGATTAAAGAAGCAAAGCATCAGGGTGGTCTCTGCATTTAAACTTCAGTCATAACACTAGTAACTAGTGACAGGAGATGCATTAGTCACTTGCTGTGTGGTTAGGAGAAGAATGACTGGAATTTGTCCTCCCACCAAGCCTGTAAAACAGCAGGGGAACTCTTTTCGGAACTTAATCCCAACCCCAATCTGCCCCTCACTATGTAAAAGTAATATATTCTTCCCAGGCATTAGAAAACAATCCTTACCAAGGTATGTCAGTACAGTACTCACAAAAGGTCCAGTAATTCTAGCAGCTAGGCCTGATGACTTATACTGTATCCCCCAAAGGCCGCTTAAACCTGAGACTGAAATCTAATAACTTCCTGAAATTCATTAATGTTAAAATTATAAAACTAAAAACTATAATCTGTATTTTTGGTGTAAACTGTCTGCCTTTCCTCTTCAGAATGCTTTGTGTATTTTATGAGGTATTTTTAAGAAGCCAAATTTGGTTTGTTATGTAAGAATCATTGAAAAATTAGGGAAATATTCCATTTCAGAATGACAGATTATCATACATTGTATATGCTATGTTCCCTACAGTGTAAATTAATTCTATTGGAACCATCTTGTAACAATATNAAACTGTCTGCCTTTCCTCTTCAGAATGCTTTGTGTATTTTATGAGGTATTTTTAAGAAGCCAAATTTGGTTTGTTATGTAAGAATCATTGAAAAATTAGGGAAATATTCCATTTCAGAATGACAGATTATCATACATTGTATATGCTATGTTCCCTACAGTGTAAATTAATTCTATTGGAACCATCTTGTAACAATATAATCAGCCTGGAAGGTTCTCTTAGTATGTCATTATTATGCAAGAACAACTTGCAGGGATTCTTTTAAACTCTGAAGATGTGGGCAGGATTTTTGACAGCATGAGCTCTCTGGGTAGACTCCAAGCTGCACTAGGGGGCTCCTTCAGAAAGCTAGATAGGGTGAATGCATTTGAATTTGACAGGGGTTGTACTTCCTGTCTTGAAGATTGTGATACACTCCTTCCAGAAGTGGACACTTCTTTGTCTAGTCATGTTGGATAAATCCTGCACAGTTTCCAACCTTCTCTTCTTGTACAGAAGCTAGAAATAATCCTGAAAAAATCCAGGTCCCTTTCAGTTGAGCTTCAGACCTAGGCATGAGATTGAAACTGAACTGGTCACTCTTATGGATGATCTCGATTAAGACTTGAATAAAAGAGTACAGTCCTATTGAATTTCTCAGCTGGGTTTGATACTATTGACTATGGTTTTCATTTGGACTTTCAGTATTAGTTGGAAGGGGGCACCATTGTGCAGGGATTTGGAGCAACTTAGTGGACATTTTCAGTCATTGGTAATGAGGAAGAGAAGTGAGCAATCAAACTCTTGTCAATCCTCTATAGATGGTAACGAAACTTGGTTCTTTCTCCAAAGTTCATAACATCTACATGAAACTACTGGGTGAAGATACAGGTAGTCCTTACTGATCACAACTGGCAACTCCATCTCTAAGTGATGCAGTCATAAAACGAAACATAACTGAATCCAATTAACATCACTTCTTGCTACAGTTGTGAAGCAAATCACCTGCAGTCCTTAAGTGTGATGTCACATGACCATAACTTGCAACTTCCTGCAGGCTTCCCCATTGACTCTGTTTATTGGAAGCTGGCTTTGGGGGGTTGCAAATGGTGATCCTGTGACCACAGGAGACCATGACTATTCTAAATGCACACTGATTGCCAAGCACCCAAACTGCGATCAAGTGACCATGGGGATGCAGCAATGGCTGCAGGTTTGAAGTTATAAATCTCCTTTTTCAGCAATCGGTAAGCAAAGACTATGCTATATTGGTCTGTTCAGGATGAGATATCATTTTATTACACAGGGAAAGCAGTGGAAACAGTGGAATGGAACAAAACAGACTAAAATTGAATGTTAAAAAGATGGAGTTGCTATTTGTCTAGAACAGGGGTCCCCAATACCTGGTCCGTGGACTGGTACCAGGCCGTGGCATGCCAGCAACTGGTCCACACAAACAAGCAAAGCCCCATCCAAGGGATGCAGACAGCACACAAAACCATGCACTCTCTGGTCCATGGAAAAACCTTTCTCCACAGAAACAGTCGCTGGTGCCCAAAAGGTTGGAGACCTCTGGTCTAGAAGCCATCGTGTTTGAGAGAGAGGCCTAAACTGAATTGAAACCTAGTTTGAGTTGCTCTGGCATAATTTCATTTCATAGTCTAAAATCCACTGGGTATGAAAGAAAGTGAACATAATGCAAAGATTATCACCACACACCTTCAGATATTTTTTACTCACCTTATGACAATAATGAACTGCTGAAACAATTTGCCGGAAGAAGTGTCTTGTCTCTCTTTCATTTAGCCTTCGTCTCTCACTGATGTAATCATACAATTCCCCTTTACTTGCATATTCCATGATGATCACTATTTTATCTTTGTTCTCAAATACTGAGATAAAACCAAACCAAACACTTTTATTTCATTATATTGATGAATTAAATACAAAATACTCATATACAGTTATAAGCAATCATAGCTAGCAAATTCCAAAGTACAGATGCACAAATTACGGTACTCAGTTTCAAGTTAAAAACAGTTCCATGCATATTCTTTCTTAATTTATCATTTTTGCAGTTTAGACACAGAATTAGGCATATTTTAAAAATTTTTAATTACTTTTAAAGTTTATATTACTTTGAAATATTTTTCACAAAATACAATTCTAAGAATATATCCTATTAAAATAGGTATTTCAAGTAAAATTTTGTCATAGAGTAGATACCTTATAAGCACCATATACCTTATAAAGAGATACATTTTTGAACCATATGGAACCAAAGGATTTAACCAAAAGATTCGGTTGAACCAAAGGATTTAAAATACTGCAAATTAATTTCAATCTGCCTATTAATCAACAAATAGTGTTAAAATGCAAATACAAATAAAAATGTAGTAACATCATTTTTCTTTAATGTTTCCCTAGGTTCTTCTAGTAACTTCATAAAAATTGCTACAACTGTATTATTTTCTCACTTTCAAAAATATAAATAGACATTTTATTTGAAGACCTGTTTTTAATTAGGAAAGAACAAGCAAAAAATGAGAGGTATATTGTGTATAGGGGGAAATGTTTAATAAATAATTTTGATCACCACAGGCAACCACTTAAGTAATTTATATGGGCTACAGAATTTCCTTCAGGAATATAATAAACTATCGATATAATATTTAATACATTTCCTTCCTTGCCTAATAAAAATTTGAATTTCTCATTTGGAGCACAAATGAAGTCTGAAACTGAAATTACACCTTTTTCTTGGTCATGCTGTCATCAACAGAGAAGAATGGATTACTATAAGCATCAACATGTAATATGAAACCTACACTGTTGGTTGATGCTTTTTTGAAAAGGAGTAAGTAGGTAAAATGTAAAATAATGTGTGCTGTGGATAAACTATAAATCACTTATACAAAAATAATTAGAGCACTTTTTCATAAAGGAAGCACAATATCCAGTGAGCTCAGCTGAACCCACATCTGGCTGTCATAGGAGGCTGCAAAATAAGAAAAACATGCTCCAGTGCTTTACACACTCTGCTTGCCTTGTCAGTCTTCAAGAACCAGGTTTTCACTATGGAATAAATGTGTATTCCTGTGTCAAGGAAAATGAGTATGCTATTAAAATTAAATGTGTGGATGTTCAGGGCCAATGAAATCTTTAACTGTGCATAGAGCTTTGGGGTTATGCACCACAGTTCCTGGCATCTTCAGGGGCAAGGTAGTCTGTATGGTGCATAATCCCAAAGCTCTATGGGGATTATACAGCACACAGACTACCTTACCTCTGAAGATGCCAGCCACAGTTGCCTGTGAAATGACAGGAAACCGATGTCTGAAGCTCAACATTGCTCAATAGATACTGTCTATAAAGGGCCACAACAATATATTGAGTAGAGCTTCACTATCACACGTAGTGATGGCCATATAAGGTTATTTTAAAAGAAATGGAAGTAGGTATAAATCTTAGGAAGGCTGTTTGCTAAATCCAGAATTAAGAGAAGCCTAGCTTGCATATCAGCTGCCACTGAGCAAGAGTGAAGAGCATCTATCATACTCCCTCCATGTTTATGGCAGAACCATCCTGTACTTACTAAGATCATATTAAAATTCTGTGGATCTTTTTTTTTAATACAAGTTTTATTAATTTTCCATTTTTACAAAGCTTCGGGTATTAAGGAAGCAACATGGTGGTTGGGTAATACATAGTCCAATAACACGCTTATCCATACATATATCAGCTTACATCATCAAAAATTTCCTCTCTGTTTCCCTTAGTTATTATACCAAATTCAAATTAATAAATTGCTAGCTATAACTCAATCATTTAAAACATTTATCAACAACTTTTAACTTATATGTCTCCAGATCCTGTCTTTGACTTTTATCTGATTTCAGTTACAATATTCTAGTTGGCTTAATGTCCATAATGTTTAAGTTTCAGATAACCTACAGTTCCCTTAGTTCATTACAAAATAATTATCATGTCTAAAATACACTTATTATTTATTCAAATAAGTTCTTAGTTTATTTCACAATCATATTCTACTTCTCATTCTAATATCGTCACTTACTCATAAAATAACCTTTGTCCTCTAAATCCATCTTCTATTTTATAATTCAAAACATTTTAGTAACTAATTTGTTTCCCTAAATCCTAAATATTAAATCAAATAATATCTTTTAAAATCTTCTTATCTCATTATGTGAAATTTGAAGCTCTTCCATTGAATGTCAGATAAGGAAAACCATTTTTTAAGTCTAACTCTGGCCTTCCTTTTGTGCCAAACCGGCTTCCATAAAAGAGCTTTTAGGTTCTCAGGTGAATCTCCCTTCATTCCTGCATATATTTGAATCAAGGGAGACCATCCAATCATCAGCCTATCAAGGACACTAGTCCCTTCACAGTCAGTAAATTGTTGGCCAAATAGTTTAAATCTCCATATTGGACTTAATATATTTGTCATGCGTTCAGGCTGGTCTTCTTCTGGTTTCAGCTGGTTTAAATGCAAAGTCATGTTTAGTATTGTAGTTGTTTTGGGGTCATCTGGATTGTCTAGATTCTCAGTATATTGTGTATGTAAGTCCTCCGCAAGTTCTGTCTTAGTATTTCTTTCTTCAGTTTCTATTGCTGTTGTAGTTGTAGAGTCTTTAAATGAGGTCAAAGTTTGTGTGTCGGAGTTCTGAGTAGATTGTAGCTGACATTCTTTAAAATCCACTTTGTTATTAATTCCTTCTTCTTGTGTTGCTTTTTGGGTTGTAGGTTCATCTATTGAAGTTAAAGCTGCTTTTGTAGCTTTAAGGTGGCACGTATATCTTTCATTCTAGAATTCATTAGCTCTGTAGATCTTGACTGGTAACAGTTTTCCAAGATTCCTAGTAGATACCAGGTCTTAGTAAAATAAAATTATCAAATGCTAATTGCTCATAAGAGAACCTGGAAAAAGTATCTCTCTGGATAGGTCCATGCAAGCTTTTTAAATAAACATTTTCATCATGTAAACATTTATACCATCAATTTCTGAGATATTGATATGTTTAAGTGATCATTTTGTAATACACTGTATTTTGTAACACTGCTAAGTGCAGTGTTTAGCTGTAATATTATTTATTACAAATAAAAATGAATTAAATATGTATTATTCCCTATTAAAACTTAAACTTCAAGCTGCATATAGTGTTAGTTATACTATAACCAATTCTGGTATAACTATTTGGAATGCTTGGCTCACTGTGTTTTTGCTCCATTTGATTTATGACCTGTCATCATAATACAGATTATTCTAAATCTGGAAGAGCTTCTATATAGGCTCTGTGCTGTTGCTACTACCAACTAATTCACAGAAATTTTTTTAAAGAGGAATGTCTGCTTGCAGATATAAGATATTGTAGAAATATGGATCAGTAACTATGATACAAAACAGATTATTTAAAATAGGCGTTGGGAATCTGTTCACCAGAAGGGTTCATTTGTTCCTTTTCTTACAGGAATTGGTCAAACAAAAACCTTTTTTATAATATTATTTGAAATGGCATTGGTCATGCTTTTTGATGATCTCTGCCGGGAGCGGGATGGGGTAGCATCTTTGCTGTATTT